>NC_135431.1:5960000-6260000 GCF_051991245.1 Festucalex cinctus | reverse complement strand
GGTGCGCACCCGTGCAGCCACCGGTTTTTCCATAAGCGCCCATAAGCATTTTCCATGTTCTCTGTCACAGAACTCTTTCAAAGGCTTGTACAAGTGTCTTTGGCCCAATTGTGGCAAGGTGCTCACATCTTCCGTCGGAATTAAAAGACACATCCGAGTGCTGCATTTGGGGTAAGTCTGGACTCTCTTCATGTTATTTCAAGGTTGCTACAGGATTGATTTGTCGAAATAATGTCATTATTCTTTACCTTTATATCTTGTTTCTGTGGCAACCTCACTAATGTAGGCGGATGCAGACAGTCGAGCCCTTAACTCATTTACTCCCAATGACGTATAAATACGTTTTTTGTTTTTTTTTTGTTTTTTGTTTTTTAATGCTAGAGCATACAGAAGGCTTTGATGCAGCCTCTCAACTGCAAAGAACGGTTGCAGAAATGGTAGTTACACAAACGGCCAGCAGGTGGCAGCAGAGCAAAGGAGATCAACCAGGGCCATGTTGAAAAAAAGCTCAATTACTTACAATTTTAAATAGATTTGTGAAAACTGATGAAACTTAGCTCTCTTTTAATGCTAATTGCTGCAAAACAGAAACAGATAGAAACATACTTTTTTTTCCTGATGAAAGAAGGGACTTTAATCTTTCCTTTGATAGGTTCCATGCTTTTATAGCAATAGAACACAATATTCTGTGGGCCTTGCAAAATCAGTCAAAATCCAGTAAAACAGCCGGGAGCGAACGGGACTGCTTCTGTGAAAATGGCTGGGAGTGAATGAGTTAAGATTATTTCTGAGTGAGAAAGCAACATTAAAAAAACAGGAGGGAATAAAAATTTTAATAGGTGGAGGAGTGGTGGATGAAATCACGAGATTTTGTATCTGGGCCACAATGGTGATTTTTTATTTTATTTTTTTCTTCATTTTGGCTAACAGCAGTGGGTCAGATCAGTCGCAGAGAGAAGAGGACTTCTATTACATGAAGATATCCTGTGAGGCGGTGGACACCAGCGTTGCACTAGTTCCCGCCCAGCAGGCTCTGGGCCAAGCATCGCCTCTCAGCTGGGCCTCGTGCAGCTCACCAACCGGTTTGGCTGTTCAGATCCCGCTCGCGCACAGGCCAAGGTCCAACTCCAGCTCCGGCCTGGGCACGAGCAGGCCCAGTCCGCTCAGTCAGTCGGCCCCCAGCAGCTTCTGGCAGATCCACTCGGAGCATCTCTATCAGGTCAGTTTGGAGAAGCAATGGTAAACATTCACCCATGCATGGTCTATATATGGAGGACCAAAAGTGACAAAATTAAAAATAAATACATGAAATAAATAAATAAATAAATAATGAACATTAAACATTTAAAAACAATAAAATTAAAATAAATAAATAAATAAAATATAATTAAAAAATTAAACACAGAAGTAAATATGAATGGGGAAATAAAAAAAATAAAAAAAATATATATATATATATATATATATATATTTGGAGTGTCAAAGTTAGTGCATTAATTTTGAGTTAATTTAAAGTTCCTTTAACGCCACTCTTTTTTTTTTTTAAACGCACGATTAATGACCGAATGGTAAACATTCACCCATGCATGGTCTATATGGATGACCAAAACTGACAAAATTAAAAATAAATAAATAAATACATATATAACGAATATTAAAAAAAATATATATAATTCAAACATTAAACACAAAAATAAATATGAATGGAGGGAAAAAAATATTCACCCATGCATGGTCTATATGGAGGACCAAAACTGACAAAATTAAAAATAAATAAATAAATACATATATAACGAATATTAAAAAAAATATATATAATTCAAACATTAAACACAAAAATAAATATGAATGGAGGGAAAAAAATATTCACCCATGCATGGTCTATATGGAGGACCAAAACTGACAAAATAAAAAAATAAAAAAATTAAATAAATAAATAAATAATGAATATCAAAAAATATATAATTCAAAAATTAAACAGAAAAATGAATATGAATGGGAATATATATGCCCTGAAACTAACGATAATTATATCTATATATATATATATATATATATATATATACAATATGTCTTTCATAATAGCAATGTGTACATCACTGCACAATTTTTTTCAAATCACAGCATAACAAATGTATGAAAAATCTGTTCCTCAAAGTTAAACAAATGTAAGGTCATTCATTATGTGAAAAAAAATAAATAAATAAATAAATTTCAGGCAGGTGGCCTGAATTTAAGGATGAAGGCAGCTGGTTATAATAAATAAATAAATAAATAAATAAATAAGATGCAGCCATGTCGTACATTCCACCTAAATGACCTTCATGTCTTCTCCATAGGCCTGTAGCCCCGCCCAGGCACCCGTGGCCCCAAGAAGTCCAGGTTGCCACACTTTGACCACGCCCACCATGGCCTCTGCCCACAATAACGCTCAGGTGGGTCTTGGCAGCTTTGTTTGTTTTTGTTGCTCTTCATTTATCGCCGAGAAATGTTTTTCAAACCAGATTTACTGTACAGCACCATTAGTATGTTTTTGATAATCTAGTCTCTTTGTGTGTTATTTACTAAATAGCAAAGAAATCAGAAGAATGTTCAAATTTCTTGAGACAGTTGTTTGTTTTTCTGTGCCGCTGAAAAGTTCACCAGCCACAGTGTGAGTCTGGGGTCTTGCCTCATCATCATCATCATCATCATCATCATCATCCTCCGTCTCGTCTAGATGGTGAAACCTCGCTGTCGGTCTGTCAGCGTTGGCGAGCAATGGCTGCAACAGAACAGGCTCCAGACAATGAACGCGTCACCCTCGCGCTCTCACTGCTCCTTCAGGTGAGACGCCACATTTCTCCGGTAGCGGCCGCCTGCCATTAAGATTTAAATGGTACTGACAACAAATGACAACATACGCCATATAGACGCTGCGGAAAAGTCAATACCAATTTGCTTTTGGGTCGCATCAAGGTATATATTTTAGTTTTGTCGGTTTACGAGATGGCCATAGAGAGGAGGATCGATGCGTCGATGTGATGAATGTCAACAGATGGCAGAACTGATATAATCGGTTTCAAAAAAAGGCGCTGTTGTTTCTGTCGCATCTGTTATGAGCAATTAGAATATAGCTAAGTTTCACCATTATTCACAAATCAAATAAAATTGTATTTGAGCTTTTTTTTCAACATGGCCCTGGTTGATCTCTTATACTCTGCTGCCACCTGCTGGCCGTTTGTATAATAACTACCATTTCTTTAACCATTGCAGTTGAGAGGCTGCATCAAAGCCTTCTGTATGCTCTAGCATTAAAAAAAAAAAAAAAAAAAACGTATAAGTACGTCTTTGGGACACTTAAAACTCTTTGACTGCCAGGCGTTATAAAAACAAAACAATCCACAGTGCCAGCCGCTTTTGAGCATTTTAACTCATCTTTCAAGGCAAAAAGAATATTGTTTGCCTTTACTACATATACAATGTGGCTCCGAAATGAAAGATCGCATTCCATTCATTGGAATTTTACTAATCATCATGAAACGTCTTTGGCAGTCAAAGAGTTAAAACATTTAAAATAGAACGTATTTATACGTCTTTGGAAGCAAATGGGTTAAATGGTTTGAGTATTTTTTTTTAAAATTTTTTTTAAGCAACAGCTTAACAACTGTATTGCATCCAGGGACGTATGGTCAGCGTAGGCAAGTGAGGCAGTGCTGCCCCCTGCATGTGAGGAGTAAAAAAAACAAAAAACAAAAAAAAAAAAAAACCAAACAAAAAACATTAAATTATGTTTTGTTTTCATTCTATGATCCATGCTTTACATTGATTTCTTTTTCAACCCACTAATTACCAATGATTTAATGTATGTATTGTTTCATTTACAGGAAAGGTCGCGGCGAGGCCAAGAAATGTCGCAAGGTGTACGGAGTGGAGCGAAAGGATCAGTGGTGCACGGCCTGCCGCTGGAAAAAAGCCTGCCAGCGTTTCCCCGACTAAACAGCACAATGGATGGATGGACGGATGCGTGAAAGGATGATGGATGGATGGATGATAAAATATAATTTCATCAAAAAAAAGAGGACATGCTGTATATACCATTGAGCCATTGAGAAAATGTTTGTTACTTTACCTTTGTGTCTTTTTTTTTTTTTTTTTTTTAACTGCATACAACTTATTTCATAAGATGACACCAAATTATTTGTTATGAGACGGTTGAATTCCACAAATCTACATGGGAAAAGACAGACTAGAAGATGCGCAGGAAAGGGCAAGCAATGTAATAAAAAAAAAAAAATAAAAAAAAAAAGCAGTTTTAATTAAAGTTCTAATCTCTTCAGGGTCGAGTTTAAAGAGATACTTCACTTATTTGCCCATTATAGCAACAAAAAGTTAATATTTTGTCTATAATTAATTTGATACTTTCATTATTTTTCACGCACAATTAGTACCTTTAAAAACACATTTTGCAACTTGCTGTCGACTGAAAATGACATCACAAGGGCTCAGGTAACCAATCACAGCTCACTTGTTGTCTAGGTTTGGTCATGTGACACAAACTGAGCTGTGATTGGTTACCTGAGCCCTTGTGATGTCATTTTCAGTCGACAGCAAGTTGCAAAATGTGTTTTTAAAGGTACGTGAAAAATAATGAAAGTGTCAAATTAATTATAGACAAATTATTAATGTTTGACTGCCAAAAATAGCTAAATAAGTAAAGTATCCCTTTAAGGATTCAGATTTCTCCGGCCATTTATTATGTCTGTTTATCATTCCCTTGGCGAATGAAGGTAGTGTATGTTTCTACCTGTCAGTCTGCTATGGTGCTAACTGTTGACTGACGTTGATCATGTGACGTACTCGGCCTCCAATACTCTCCTACTTTATCCAAAGGTCATATACAGTAATTACAGCCTTTGTGACCCTTCTATACAGTATTAGACTTCTTAGATTGCTTGTTTGTTTAATCCAATCCTCTTCCAGTGGTTTATGATGTGTATTATATTGTGTGCTTTGAGCTATGTACGAGTATTTTGTACCTTTTTTAATGTCTCGTTAAGCCTAAATGTTTTGCGTTTACCCCCCGACGTTTATGGCACTTTGGTGAAATATAAAAATCACAGGAATAAGCTACAGTACATTTGGTTTCATTTAACCAGATTCCATTAAAAAAAAAAAAAAAAAAAAAAAGATTCTCTTCCTGCCTCTATGTTGGCAAACAACCAACGTCGATGGTTGTTTGGAGCGTTCACGGCGATGAGATGTAAAAGCAATAACGGCAACAAAAAAAAGGAAATGCAGTATATTGTCACACAAATAAAAAAAAATAAAAATACAAACACTGAGAGTGAGACATTTTCTTTCCTTGCATGACAGTCCACAAAAAGAAATAGCAAACTATTTTATTCTTGATTTTCTATACACATTTTTCTGAAGTCTTACAACAATGATTTAATGTTAAAAATTGCTGAAATTTACATTGTGTCCACAATTGTCATTATGTGATGCGAGTGCAGAGAAACATGCACACATGCAGGTGCACCGTTTCCCCAAACACTCTCTGCACACATACACACACTGTACAGACATCATTACATCTCAAAATACACTATTAAGATGTAAAACAATGAGTGTGGCTGCGAGTGAACACTTTTTTTTTTTTCATACAATGACCATGGCTAACATGCACTGTTAATTCCTCCCCTCTGCTTTTATGATATATTAAGATGGTGTCATTTAAAACTCCTTTACTTTTCTACGTGTGCAGTACAAATGAGTCTCCTTTCTTTGGGTGTTCCACATAATATGTTGGACCTGTAACTTCTGTAACATTGCAGTGAGTTTTGCAATTACAAGCAGTCAGGCCAAATTTACTCACTTTGTTATAATGAAAGGAACTCAATAGCTGAAAACATTAGAAGGTAATTTTGGTAAAACTAATAATTTCTGAGGGAGAAACAAAGTTCCAGGGAATAACTGTGTAATTAGGTCTAATTACACAGATAAGAGAGTTTCGAGCCAATGGTTTGTTTTTCTAATTTCATCGTGATTGGAGTAAAAACCGAAAAGAAAATAAATCCACATTATTGCATGCTGTTGACAGCATGCATCCTTCTTAGACACTAGAGGGCAGTGTTACATTACCTCTAAAAACTCCCAGGTACAATGAAGCAGCTTTTGGGTGGGTGGTGGGGAGTCTGAATTTGATCGTCATCAAACTCAGCTTCTGGTTAGCAGACATCGGCTGTGTCCTGACTCTTAATGTCCACTAACTGCACTATTCTCTATCGTGCACTGCATTTTGTAGGGCTAACCGAATGTCCAGTGGGGGGAAAAATGTATTGCCCTCAAAAACTACACATAACGAACTAGAAAAAGTAGTGAGCATCGATGCTCAATTAATTCAACAGATTAATAGACCACAACACACTGCGAGCAGGAAAACAAAATGGCGCAAGCCAGCCGGTTTTATGGCGTGAACGTCAAAGCGATACAGTAACTAAACACCACGGAAAGTTTTATTTAATTGAAAATATGTACAAGAAATTACATAACGTAGTTAGAGATATATATATTTTTTTAATCCATATTAAATAGTCGGAGGTTTTATTCCGCCAGTGACAGATACGGTGGTCACGTGATATGCAACAAGGAGCAAGTCGTTTTCTTGTTTATTTATTTATTTTTAATTATTACTTTTTTTGAGGACTCATTTTCTCCTCTAATCGTTCTTATTTGATTCGTGAGTATTATTTTGATTTAAAAATATAACGAATTGTCTACTATAACAATGAGCCTGTTTGTTTGCTAGTCACAGGCAAAAGCAATACAATACGCCGTCTGTTTTCACCGTGTAAGGTACGTTGCAATGTGGAAAAATATATTCAGAATGTGTTAGATGCCATGGACTTCCGGGTTTCACACATCAGCGCCGTTTCCGGCAACTGCTGGCCAGTTCAAACACTCGCAGTCGCACCCCCACCCCTCCGGCTTTGAACAACTGAGACAGACACATTACACACTCACACCCATTGACTGGAACGCACAAACGAGGGTCACGAGAGCGGAAGAGCAAGCACTGGGACGTGGCCACACACCGGAAACAGCGCTGAAGTCGGAAGTCCCGCCTCTTGATTAGATAAGGTTGGATATTCGGACACAGCCATTATTGTTGGCAACATGTTTTACGGTACAATTGCAATTTAAAAGACTGAAACATGTTTTATATTGTAATGTTACATCCAGCAAATATATATTCATGTGGTTTTATGGTTATATTCGTAACCGACGCACTGAGGGCAACTTTAAGTACGACGCTGCCCTTGGTAAAAAAAACAATTTGGTCACTCCTGAATTACTGACTGCCTCCACTCGTCTGCGTTTGGGGATAGCATTAAGTCTGATTCCAGAGAAACACCAGAATATTAAAACATCCAAGTCTAGACATTTCAATTCATTCAACACCACTAATGAGAGCTGGCTGGGCTGTCAGGGTTCCCAAACTAAAGTGCAAATGACTTTTAAGTACCATTCATGAAAGTGCAGTCAAAAGTCACACCTCGTTTTTCCAATCTCATTTGGCCTGTATCGCTGGTTGCACCGACACACACAAATATATTCAATTGCACTTCTCTAAATTCTTTTATTTCACAGGACGGCATGTTAAATATTGATCATGGTCAAAGCATTCCTTGTTTTACTTGTTGGACACAAAGAGCCGACGACGATGGAGGAAGTCACAGTTCAGACTGTTGAAAAGATGATTTGGTTGAGGTATGCGGAGCAGGATTTTGCGCAACGTGTTTACAGTTTGTTTTGCCTCCAGACTCTTGTCACCGGGGAGAAGTTGAAGCGGCCGCTGCGGCTGCTCCTCATGCCGAGGTACTGCCTGAGCAGCTGGTTGACCCGTTTCTGACTGTTCCACTTCCGGGCAGATTTGCGGACGCCTATGAAGCCTCCGTAGCGCTTCTGAAGGTGTCTGGCCGGGGAGCCAATCAACTTCCTGTAACCGTGGCGGCCCCGCTGGAAGCCGCCAAAGCGTTTGGATAAGCTAACGGCCTCTGAGCTTTCATCCTGCTCGCTGACATTCCCACCTTCGCCGTCGCCGTCATCCAGATGGAGAGCCAGACTCTGCACGTCCTCCCCCGCCTCTGAGGATTCGAGCAGTGATGAGTCATAATGGACGCTGCGCTGCTCAAAGGGGGCCTCGTCCAGGTCCTCATCGTCCTCTTGGAAAGGTTGCGCGGCCGCTGATTGCAGTCCACTATCGGAGGTCAGATCCAGAGAGGTCATCTGAAGCTCACCCGCCGCGCTTTTGAGCAGGGCGCCTTCCTCGGCAAATGGAGGGTAGATGGCGAGCTTCAGGGCGCGCTCACACAACTCCCAGGTGAGCGAGGAGGAGACCTGACCTTTGCACTCCAACAAGCACACCTGTAGACAGCAGGAAGTGGCATATTAGTGCGGATACTTGACATGGCTTTTTGGGGTTATTTGCAAAATAATTAGAAGATATCAGGGTTGTAGACATCACTTTATTTATTTTATTTTATGTAAATTAAAAAAAAAAAAAAATCAGGCATAATAATTACTTGTATATTGTAAGTACTGTGGATGAGTGCTATGTTTCTCAACTTTTATTGGTCTCTTATTTTTTAAATGAGAAACATTTCCTGGCACACAATAAAAAAGAAGCACAAGAATAACCGTCAATATCAATTATATACATTGTTTTCACACCAGAGCAAGCAAATAACATGGCTGAGAAGTTATCGATTATCATATCATCCACAGTCGTAAGTAAAAAGTCATTTTTTCGGAATCTTGGAATAAAATGCGCACATATCTACAACCTTGCTCAGCACATTTATAATAAATGGCAACAGGTGGATTTAGTTTTTCTGCCGGTCACTGTATGTCGCTGGCATAAATAGCTAAAGTAAATAATTTTTGGACCAATGCTGCAAAACTCAAACCAAAAATGCCAAAAAATAAATAAAAGTGAAAATAAAAACAGATATAAAAAATATACTTCAAAAATTAAATACAAAACAATAAATATAATTGGAAATGAAAACAACAAAAAATATGTACAAATAAATAAATAAAAGTAAAAAAAAATAAAAAAAATAAAAAAAGAGATTCAAATATATATTGGCATTTTTGGTCTTTTTATGTAGTGCAGAGCAAGGTTATTTTAGTTCACTAAAACTAACACAAAAAAAAATAAAAAACATGAAATAAAATAAAAACGACAATGCTTTTTTGTTAAAAAAAAAAAAAAAAAGAACCTTTTATGTTTACAAAACTAACTAAAACTAAACTAAACAAAAAAAAAAAAGTTTCGTTTTCGTCTTTGGTAATGAATTTAATGCATGAGCCTTTGGGTATGGTTTTAAATGTGATGTGATTTTAAGCAGATTTATTTTTATATTAACCGGAATAAGGACGTTTCAAAGTGTGCCACACGGAAGTGACATCATCTAGCAGCAGCCAATAGAAAAACACCTTCAGATGACGTCGCTCCCATGGGTGTTTTTTCAATATTGCGCCTGCAAGTCATACACATAAAAAAAAAAAAAACTTGGGCCATTTGAGTGGATAACAAAAATCAGCGTCCTATTGAAGCATCAAACAAAAAAGCTAAATCACGGTCTAAAAGAGGCCATGTGCTCTATGAGGGTAAATGGGATTCAAATCAATGCTACTGTGTTGGGTAATTTTTCATTATAAGTAATTACAGTTATTTGGATGATATGCCAACAATATGTAATCATTTTTGATGAAGCACTGCTTTGTAATATATAGAGAATAGTGTAGGACACAGTTAATGTTGCGTTAGCATTAGCATCAGTGCTAACATTACTGATCTGGCGATAATGATGGGTAAAGATCCACTTTTTCATTTTTTTTTTACGGCACTTTTATTTATTGTCAATAAGGTGGTAAAATGTGTGTATGGAAATTCAGTGCCATTAATAGAAAGCGATTCATCATCCATGTAAAACCTCAGCAAGTTGGGAAGGACTCGATCTGGCTGGCTGACTCGTCAGGAAGTTAATGGGGCTCGCTCTCGCGCGGCGTTCACGGCATCGGAAAAGTCATGAACTAATAGAAGACGTCCATCATGTGATGAATGCGACATCTGCTTGAGCACAAATGATTGACAGGAGCAAATTAACAGAAAATACAAATCATTTTGATGTCTTTTTTAGACAGGCTCTTCAACTTGAGAAAATATTTGAGGAATATAAAAATCTAGTTTTATGTAGAGAGAACTTTCTCGGAGCTCGCAGGTGACTTATGAGACAAGGATGTCAAGTTCATGGTCAAAATCTAAAGATAGCCACTTACGTCTTCCATCCCACAGCCACTTGACTTGAAAATTGCTGTGAGAAGCAAAGTCCATTTACTTAGCAAATCTTAAATGAGGTGAATTGTTATCGGAAACCTGCAGACATGAAAGGAGACGAGCGCGCAGGGAGTTCCGCCGTGAATCTATCAACGGGAATTAATTATCCGTCCTAAATGAAATGAGCACACCGGGGGATTCTCCACGTCAGATCAATGAAACAATCTAAAGGAGTTTATGACTGAGAGGCAACGTGTGTATGGGTCATATTTTCATCGTCTTGTGAGGACAAGAGGATCGAAAAAAACAAAATGTTAAGGACATCCTTTGCATGAAACTTTAATGGGGGGAATAACTACGTTTAATTTGAACTGCTGTCAGTATTCAGTGTTGTTGCACAAACGCTATGATTCTTACATGGCTTAACGACTCTGCATTATGTGTTAAGTTCTAATTGTTCATTTTGTTGTAGTCGCTGTGAAACAGTGGCTCAAAAACAGACAAAGTCCTTGTGTGAAAAATAAACAGCCAAAAAGAAACTAGCAAGGCAAACCATGAGGCAATTTCAGGGCAAAAAAAACAGGCAGCATGACGGGAGAAAAACAACAATGAATCGACACAGACAGAGGGGAAACAAGAGACTAAATACACACACGCTAATTGACACAGCGACACACAGCTGGGCAAGACACAAGTGGCAGAGGGTGCTGATTGGTTGACACACGAGGAAGTCAGGCAAACAGATGGGCAGGACAATGAAAGCAGAACATAACGGAAACTCGAAGGAACATGATGACAAACGCAAACAAAACCCTCCCAAAACTAGAACCCTAACAAAAGCTAAAAATAAAAAAAAATAAAAACTAAAGTCCAACCCAAACCATGACACACCCTCATCATCCTGTCAACAACTTCACCCTGTAATTAAAGACTATTGTCATGCAACATATCAGTCAGTTACGTAGTCAACTGATTCATTTTATAAACTGTGACAAATTTCTGTGTAACATTGCAAAAGTAAATAAATAAATAAATACAATTAAATCCGAATTAATATTCCTCAGAAATTGTGTGCTTCAAGGTCAAAAGTTGATGATATAATACACGTTTGTCATAGTAAGCAAAAGTAAGCTCATGAGTCTTCTTCGCCTGAAGACTTCCGTACATCTCCCCGCCACTCTTATGATGCGCTCCCCCTAGTGGCCCGCCACATAATTGCTCAATAAGTCATGTACAATGGAGCCGTTATAGTGGTTGTATATTAACTACAAATACCGCGATACTTGCGTAGGCGTATCGATAATCTATCGGGAGACAAAAGTATCACGATTTATCGCGATACCGATATATCGTCACACTCCCACTAACAATGTTTACTTTCTGAAGTTTAGAAAGTATTGGTGTATTGTAGGCCAAATGCATGTGCAAATAAATCGCATCCCAACCCAATCGTATGATGGGGAAAATGCTTTGTTTTTAGCATTTAGCTTATAAGTACATTTGAACGTATTTGCAAATACCTTAAAGTGTATTTAAATACGAATATGCAAATACAAATGTACTAGAGGAGGCTATAGACCTATATATATATATATATATATGTATATCTGTCTTGCTTCACATCTCCAATACGTTTTCGCACGCATGTGATGCATTCTGATTTTCTTTAGTCAGGCTAATGCATTTAATATTCACGTGTTACATATTTAGCTTTGCTGATAAAACTGCAGAAAAAGGGCAAGGTGAGGCAGCCAGTCTCCTTCAGTGTGGATGTGGGAGCCGCATCGGAAGAGGCATACATGAGTTGTTGTTGTACACCTCATAAACATATATCCAGAGATATCTTCAGCTTTTTTTGGCCTCTGACTCTACAGGTGGGCGACAAAGTGACTCCCATCTTGCGCCAGCTACAAACGGCGCCTGTGCACAGATCACGTTCGACATTAAAAATATAAAGCACTTCAGCCCCTTGGAGGCTTTAAGCTTCCAATGATGTACCATTATAACATCATTATGTTTCATTATTATCATTATTGTGCATCTCTGATTGAGTGGATCAAATCACTACAGCCTCACGGTGCTGGGTGCATTTTCAACATCTTCCGAGGCCACCAAATATGGTTCCTAGCGCAATAAAGGATTAAAAATACATTACTTTTCGCTACATGGGGAGGAAAAAACTGCTGTGATACCTAATACATGTTAATAATGCTGACTTTTAACAGCAAAGCAATTTAGTTGCATTATAACGAGTCCACGGTCACGCTGAGAGTGCATTTTGCCACAGCTGTGCAATTCCACCCTCAACTCAACCAAAAGTAGCCGTGTACACAATCTCATTTCCGAACAGTCAGAAAGAAACGCCACAGCCGGTGGGCAACCTTGAATTGTGGTTAGATCGGCTAATTTAGCCAATAATGATACTGAGGAAGACAGCTGGGACCTTTATGGAAGATGTAATAGAAGTATGTAATTGACTGCTGCTTAGTCTCATCGGGCCGGGCGTGCAACCGCTGACTGACACGTTTTATCATCTCCTCATTGTGTTAGTCGCCTTCACGTCGAGCCAAAGATGGAATCCCCCGAGCCATTCATTGTTCCCCGCTGCAGACGCGAGTGAGGCCGGCGGCATTCGTGATATCAGGAAACACACATTCATAAGGACAAAAACCAACCAACACAGACGCATCGATATGAGAAATGAGCATATGCTCGACTAACTAATCGGTGTCGAGTTTTAGCATCTTCCCTGTGCAACTGTTTACATCATTACATTGTGGATTGAATTTCTGTTGAGGAGGAATAAACCCGATCGGACAGTAGGGATGTAACGATATCCAAATATCACGATACGATATTATCACGATATTGTGGGGAGGTTGGCCATATTTAAAAAAGGTCACAATATTGTAAAGAAATGAGCTCATACTAAAAAAAAAAAAAAGCACAATATTGTGTTTTTGTACATAACAGCAATAAATGAACATAAACGCAACTCTGCGGTCGGTTTTACTGTCCTTGATTCCCATCAACAGAAAAGTGAAAACATAACAAGTAGGGGTGTTAAAAAAAAATCGATTCGGCAATATATCGCGATACTAATGCACGCAATTCTCGAATCGATTCAATAGGCAGCCGAATCGATTTTTTAACATCCATTTTTGATGAAAAAATATTCAACAAAACGTCTAACTTTCACACCTTAAGCATGGAAGAATGTTATATTAATGGAACATTAAGCCTTAACATTTTAATTCAATGCTGTTCTAATATGAAAAAGGTTACAACCTGTTTGTTAAATACAGTGGCTCACAGTTATAAAACTGAAGTTTGAGATCAATAAATAATACATTTTCATACAAATCTTACAGTGACATGTACAAAAATACTATTAAGTAATTTTCTAAATTTGAGTAAAAAAAAAAATCGCAACAATCGACTTGTAAATTCATATCGGGATTAATCGTCATTGAATCGAATCGTTACCTATGAATCGTGATAAGGATCGTATCGTCAGGTACTAGGCAATTCACACCCCCTAATAACAAGTAATGCACATTTTGCAAAACCAAATTTTATAACCCCGTTGCTGGCTGATATGAGTGGGGCGGAAAACAAGTGCTTTGGCGCTCGCAGTCAGGTTAACCAATCAGATGGCTTGCTGTCCAGTGGCCATGGTTACTGGGTGGTCTATTTTGATCATATGAAAAACTTGTTATCAAGGGTTTTTTTTTCAGAAGGAAGGCGTTAATTTTCAGGAATAAAAACATGGTTGGACTCGCTTGAATATATTTTGAGTCCAATGGCTGAGTCTAAGACAAATCCGAGTCCGAGTCAAGTTCTATCCCAGGGGCGAGCAAACTCAGTCCTCGAGGGTCCTGCCGGTTTCCTTCTTCCAACACAAGCTGATTCCAATCAACAGGATCGTTATCAGGCTTATGCAGAGCTTGCTGATGAGATGATCACATATCAGCTCATTTATTGAATTAATTACCAAGGACGGAAACGGCCGTTTTCGCTTAACCATAGTTTTAGTTATGTAAACTTTTAATGTAGTTTCACTTATATATCCGTTTTTCTTTCTTCCGTTCACGAAAATGTTTTTCATGAACTAAAATAACCACCACACAACACATACCATAGTATCGAAGGCTTGATGCAGTTGCTGCTGTTGCTGCAGGAGCAGCCCACAGGCCATACACTCCCCCTGGCAGTCACCTTGTCCAGGGGTGAAGAAACATGGAAGCAGAACCAGCAGGCACCACAGAGAGATCTTCATGGCTCTGCACACCCAGATAGGAAGGAACAAACAGGAGCCCAGCAGGCGGGGGAGTCAAGAAGAAGGGCCAACAACCGCTCGATAGGGTCAAGCCTATGAAAAATATAACAGTTACACAGGATTGCATCAGTTCCTGTTTCAAGGGATTATTAGCATGATTTTTTTTTTTTTGTTATGTCCAAGCGTTGGTGGTGGGAGAATGTCCAGCCAACACCAGGAATTGGATAGTGTTTGTATGATAAACAGAGAGAGCAATGAATACAAAAATAGCGCACATGAAGCAGCATGCTTGAATCGAAGTCATACATTCCTATATAAAAATTGGTTAAAAAAACAGCTAGTAACTTGTCAAAATATAAGATGGGTTTAAAAAAAAAAAAAGAAGGAAAAATAGACAAATGTGTGAATGCCACACTGGCCTCAGACCCCATCTATCATGTGGGTGGCCCCCGTACCTTCTAATATAACAGGTTACAGGAAAAACAAAAGCCACTCAGATCATTCTAAATTGCTTTTGCTCATACACAGCTGCCTGGCTTGTTGGTTTATGGATCACAAACAAGATAAACCACATGCGCCTGCTATGCTCAGTAAATGTTGAGCTTTGGGTGCTTTTTTTGTCTGTAAGCACAGTAGTTTTCCCATTTTATTATGCCTATGAGCGTGTTTTAAACAAACAGATGCTAAATGCTCAGCCACTGTTAACCAGTCCTGAGGGAATAGTGACATATTTGACTGTATAGTTCTTCACTACGGTGGGGTTTTAGAATATTTTTGTTTTCTGTTCCTTCCGGTTTCATGAAATGCCAACTGACATATGCACAGCCATGAATTTACATTGGGATATATTGAATTTATGTCTGTTGCATCCACCACATACTTTTGTGCACACATGAATAATAATAATAATAGTAATACTAATAATAATGTTATTATTTATTTTTTTAAGTTAACTGTCAAATGACTCAGAGAAAAAAATACACTTTTGGGGCTTGAAATCAACTCTGAAAAATGTAACACCAAAATTTTAATACCGATTTTTGTTGTGTAACTTTGAGCATATTTGTTGTAATCAACCATTCATTTAGAACATTAATTCCCTTTAAAAAAAAATCATTTCCACAAAGAACATTGTCCTCCAGGGAACACATTTATTCATTTGTGGGGTTCAATTATGAATTAGGCTTGGGCTGATAACCGGCTTGACAGTTTAATCTGGTTTAAAAAGTCAAAGTTTCAATAATGGCAAAGACTGGCTGTCACCTGTTATGAGCTCTTTTTTTCCCCTCATTTGAGGGGACGTCTAAGCAGAACAATATGATGGCTGGAGTTGAGTAAACGAGCCACTTCTTTGAATTGAAACACCTCCATTTGATTCCCCCCCCCCCCCCCCTTTTCAACGCATAACAGAGGAGGAGGGAACAATACAAGACACTGCAAACAGATGCTTTTTGCTTTGATCATGTGCATTCTCATTAACTCTTTGACCGCCAAAGACGTTTAATGACGTATTCTAAAATCCAAATGAATGCCGCCAAAAGCGTTAATTTACCTTTATTATGTTTTTGGGGCAGCCCAACGTCCTGTGCAGCGCTGCCTTGTCACTAAACAAAAAATATTCGTGTCAAAGTCACTGTTGTGCAAAAAAATTTATCTTTTCACAAAATGCTTGTTTTCCTCTTAATATTGTTGTATTTTCGCTTATGTCACTCAAATGACCTAATTTCAAATGGTGATTACTAAAGAACAGAATAAGGTAGAAACATACTTTTTTTTCTCATGAAAGAATGGAATCCAATCTTTCATATGGTATCCACCATATTTATGTTGTCATACCGCACAATATTTTGTTTGCTTTGAAAGATTAGTGAAAATGCTCCAAATCTGTTGGCACTGTTGGGTTTTTTTTTTGGATAACGTTTGCCAGTCAAAGAGTTAAAAAAAAAAAAAAAAGGGGGAAAAAAAGTGCCAACAGGCACTAGTTTGCCCCAAGGGCAATATGAGAAGCCTACGAGTCTGTTTTAAAAGTAGCTCACCATAAATACTAATTTCTTTTGTAATGATTTTATACTTTGTTAAAAATGAAATTGATTGTGTTCTTCGAGGGAAAATGCTGTTTTTATTTACCCAAATTTAATTACATTTTTTTCTGCGGTTCACGGTTATACTGTCAAAATCTAAAATGAGTCCATGCCAATTATTAGTTTACGAAGAAAAAAAAATTACAACATGGACAGCAGTGTAGTTTAATTGCCACTTGTAAATGTCTTAAAAGCTCCTGCGAAGACTCCTGCTCAATAATATTGCACTCAGTGCATCATATCGAGAGTGAGTGAAAATCGTTGACAAGCAACTGAGTGGGCGGAATATTGATGGATTCACTGGGGCGCATATTCAAATTAAAAAAATTAATAAAAAGAGAGTAGCTCACTGTGACCATTCTCATGTAGTCGCATTACACGCCGTCAATAGCATGTGAAAGAGGCTGCAGTGCATTTAGAAATACACATGCACGGCTTTATGGGAAATCATCAGGGAGATGTCTGTTTGGCCTACTGAAATGTTTGGAATGTTCACCACCTGCCTGCTGACTGAGTCCATTTTATACTGCCGCGTTCTCCCTTTAAGTGGTCCTCTCTGATCGAGTTAATGAGCAAATCGGTGACCCAGCTCGGTATTCATGCTGGTGCCGAGCTTGAATGCGTTTCGCAATACAAAGACAGCTTTTATACACTTGTCCACATTATCAATAAACAAAGCCGTGCACCGTCTTCATTGTTGTTGTTTTGACTGTGGTGTAGTTATTTGCAAGAATTATTCGTATTTCAGGTCATCAGGGTTGTGCTTTAATTTAAAAGAAAGATAAGAGACTTTCTCCTTATAGGTTTTAGTTTGGTCTGCCGCACAATTAAAGATTCTGGATTTCAATCTCATCTCCGTGTGGAGTTTGCGGTATTCCCTTCTCAGCTTATGGTATGCTGGTTTTGTGAAAGTTTTCCTGTTACACTTCAAAACATGCAAATTGGGTAAATTGAATGAAGACTATAAATCAATAACTTGATACCCAGATATATGCCTGTCACAGGTCTGTGTGCATGTGGACCCAAATGCAGGGAAACAAGGCTGAGGTGTGCAGGTGTGATCTCAAAAAAGTAATTTAATTTAACAAAAAGACAAACAAAATACTACGGTTATTGAAAAAACACAAACTAAAGAAAAAACCCAAATGAAATAAGCACCAAAACAAGGTAAAAAAACACCAAAGAAACAGCAACAGCTTACAAGACATGAGAAGGACAATGAACCGACTAAAAGTAGTAGAACTGAAAGAAAGCAGAGAACTAAATACAAACAAACGAGACACCTGGACAAGATACACATGGCTGAGAGAGCTGATTGGATGACACAAGGGACCGGGTTGACAAGCACAGGTGGACACAATAAAACTTAATGACACAGACGTTGACAAAAGACCACACATGGAAAACACGACAACTAAAAAACAAGTGAACAAAACAAAAAATATGTTGCTCATAAATCCAAAATTTCAGAACAACAAGCCCCGCAAAAATCTAACTAATAAAGCCTATCTGAAAAATCCCATGCAACTAACAAATGCATACATCTTATTGTGACATAAACCACCATCTACTCTGTTACAACCAAGAAATGAAGTCTCTCAGAGGAGAAAGCATCCCTGTTTTAATTTTATAGCATTATTGTAAAGAGGAAGTCCATTAAAGAGTCAATCAATAGTGTCCTTGATGAAGTTAATGATCTTCCCCTGGAGTAAATGAATTTCTAACCGCTGTGAAAAAAAAATTAAAAGATCCATCAACAATCTATAGGGCTTGTCTTTATAAGGTTTGCAGGTGAGCTGCATGGTGCAACTTGAGCAGTTTACGTGAGTCACTGGATAACTGATTATAATTCGGTCAGCCAGTGAGCCAATTTGACGTGCTGTTGTGGTACATTGACAAGAGACTTGGAAGCATGACGAATCCGAACCCTTGTCTGGTTTAATAATTTCTGATGCTCAATGCCATTAAAACAAAACAAAACAAACAAACAAACAAACAAACTATAATAGGATATCAGTCATCAATGAATTTATCGTCTGACAGACATTTTGGACAATTCCAAGACATGTTTGGTAAACCTTTAGGATAAACTCTAACAAAAATTATAAATCACATACTAATCGTTTGACCACTGAACTAATATTCTTACGGAAGATGACACACTCCAAAATATTGTAGTAGGACTAATGTGTTTTATTAATATTCATTTCAAAATTGTATTAATCCAGATTTTTTTTAAGCATGTGTTGACGGCGACATTACTTTTTATCTACAGTATTGGGTTGAGGATCCAATTTGAACACCCAAATGCGATTCGTTTCCCAGGGGGGAAAAAAATTAAAGCATTTGTCACATCACAAGACATTTTCCTCCCATCTGAAATGGTCATGACCTGTCATTTACAAGATGCTTGCTCTGCAACTCCTCAGAGTTCCATGCATAACTTTGGACAAGCCCATTACATGAATAGCAACATTTAATAGATAGTTGTTATGACAAGTCTGCACATTTGCTGTTTCCCAAAAAGCCTTTTTGCAGCAGAAATTACAGCAAAACAGCAATTCTTTAGACGTAACCTTGGTTCTTGGTTTTTATTAGCAAACGCTTTCCCTCACTTTTTGATGTGTTGAAGGCCTTCTGACAGCTGTGACAGCTTTTCCATATCTTGTAACATTTCCTAGAGCTGGACAGTACTTCAAATTGATTTTTTCCCCCCATTGTTTGGCTGACAGAGCCATCAACCCACAACACACTATTTTGTGCTTGATGTTAGCGATGGCAGAGAGACTGACAGACAGGTAGCCACAGTTAGCTAGCTAGCAAGACGGCAGATAGATAGTTAGCTAGCTAGCAGATAGATAGATAAATAGATAGATAGATAGATAGATAGATAGATAGATAGATAGATATCAGCTAGCTAGCGTACTGCTAGCTGTTGTTGTGTGTCCACTACACAGTAATTTCCTCTCAAGGCACCAAGACCAAGTACTGTGTATTGCCAAGAGCTGAGGAGCTCATTACTGGCATAGTTGCATTATGGAAGTAAACAAAATAAAATAAAATAAAAAGATCAACACTCACTAATAAGGCAAGCTTTTCCTTCTAAATGAAAGGCACAGAAATAAAAAATGAAAATGGACCACAGCAAAGAGGCGGATGTCCTTCTGCTCTCCAAAATAGTCCTTCCATCACCTTAATGCTTTTACCCCGACTCAAAACAACACACAACATCCACGCTTGTTTTGTGCTTCCATTAGTGTTAACGAAGACCCTGAAATTGTTGTTTTACCTTTGAAAACAGAAATCAATCAGAGCATTCATACAAGGACCACTGCTGTGGTGCTTTTACTTTGCTTTTCCTGAGTACATCCCTTGTCTAAGCCTAAAAATACACAAGTACAAAGTATGTTCCAAGCATTTCTTTAAAAGGTAGCCTAATGGGATATGTTTGCATGTGGAACTTTTCGAGAGTAGGGTCTGAGCAGGGCTGTACAAGTTATTAATAAAGCTAATAGTGATCGAAATTAGCATCAGCAGCTGTGATGAAGGGTGAGAATGGGTGGAGGGTGTGCAAGGTGACATGAATGGGAGAAAGGGGACAAGAGAAGAAAAAGCTTGGTGCTGTGACTCACTCTATCTCGTCCATTAGTCGCCGGCATGCAACTGAAAGGCACAAAGGAGTCTGCTAATGCACAGATAAGCTAGAGGTGTCTCCGTGTCTCTTTCTTTGTTACCTTCTTGCTCTCTAGTTTGCATCCACTTAGACGCTCATGTTGCACCACGTCTTCTTCTCCATTCCTGCACCTATGAATTAATGGCCGGGATCGCTCATTTCTATTGACATATTGCAAAGGTTCCCGGCTATTTCTAGAAGATGTGGTTACTTTTTTAGGTGGGGGAAACGACTAAAATTCCCGTTCTGCCTATTACATCTCACGGGTCATAAACGTTACTCGATTAATTCCTTATAACCCGAGGAGATTCATTAGTGTTTTATCGCCGTACATTCTGTGGCCGCTTGATCAAAATGCGTTGTTTTGAGATAATACGCCAGTCAAGATTGGTTTAATGTGTGAAAGAAGAGGAGCGAAAGACAAAAACTGCGATCAAAATACTGATTCAGGACTGTATTTTGTTTGTTTGTTTGTTTTTTTGGTAATGTAATGAATTTGTTCTCGTTGGGAATTTTCCAGGTTCATACTGTGCTCCACTTTATAGGGGCAGCACTTGAGCCTTGTTTTTAGCCATCATTTCTTCTTCTTTTTTTTTTCTTCTTCCCGCCAGGCTTCCTGTTATTTCTCCCCCTGGTGGTCACTGTTTTTTTTCGTGTTTCTTTGGACAGTTTGTGACTGGGGGAATTGCCCTTTTAGTGATCAATAAAGTAGTCTAAACCTGATAAATAATTACTCATTAGATTGCGCTACTGTACATTCCGCTTGCTGCTTTTTCTTATATTATTTTATTACTTATATTTACAGTATCCACCGGACTTAAATCACATAACTCACTGTTATTTGCGTCTGCCTATAAATGTCTATATTTAAGCTTACAAAAACTAAGCAAGCACTAACCAAGCTGAATTTGCCTTAGTTTATGTTGCTTTATAAAAAAAACTGTTACTGTTGGGCAATATTTTTTGTGCATTTGACATTTATGCAGTGTATGAAAAACAAATAAATCACAATTTACTCTCCAGTTACTCAATACTTCAGTATTTTTACAATGAATCAAGCACATATGAAAAAAAAAACAAAAAAAAAACATGCATGTTGGCCACATTGAAGACTGAATTATCCGTAGATGTATAAGTGAGAATGAATGATCTAAATGTGCCATGTGTTTGACCGACGATCAGTCCAGTCCCGCCTCTCACCCAAAGCCAGCGGGTCTAGTTCACCCCTCAACCCAATGACGACAAGTTGTATAAAAAAAAATACAAAAAACGAATGGAAATTTGTTGGCAACCACATGAGAGATGTCCCACAGTGCCAAATCGCTCTATTACCTCTGTGGGATATAAAACCTATTGCCCTCACAGGAAAAATACTTCTCACCAGTTTGCCATCTGATCACGGCATATCTATTCGAGCAGCTGCAACATTCTCTGTAAAACACCTAGAAACAGTTTGGACACACAAGGTCGATGTGATTCTGGTGATCATTACAGGGCCATCATGGACTGGAAAGCCATGTTGGTGACTTGTTGTTTCATCCTTTTCCATTATGGTGACCGTTATAACCTTGTGCTGAGTTGGGGTTCAGTTTCATGCTGTCTTTTCTTTGTGAGACTCTTTCATTTTCCTCCATCCAGGTCCAGAGTGTAGCAGCCTCTTGCCCATGGTCAGGTGTGATTAGATGCCAGCGGTATGGGGTATATGCCATGGAAGAGGCGGGACGTGATTTTGCACATCAGTTTGGTTCCGGTCCGGGTTGCGAACGCGCAATCGAGGGGCACAAAGTCAGAAGCACAAGTATTTTTGACGCAGCCCACACGTCGCAAACCGAACCGGAACCAAACTGATGTGCAAAAACAGTCTCGCCTCTTCCGTGGCATATATCCCCATAGAAAGAGGATGGATGGATGTTGTCATGACTAGGGTCATGCTTACTGTTATGACTAGAGTCATGAAAGGGTTATGCTTATACTGTCATGACTAGGGTCATACAAGGGTTATGCTTACTGTTATGACTAGGGTCATGCAAGGGTTATGCTTACTGTTATGACTAGGGTCATGCAAGGGTTATGCTTATCCTGTCATGACTAGGGTCATACAAGGGTTATGCTTACTGTTATGACTAGGGTCATGCAAGGGTTATGCTTATACTGTCATGACTAGGGTCATGCTTACTGTTATGACTAGGGTCATGCAAGGGTTGTGACTAGGGCCATGCAAGGGTTATGTTTGGGTCATGACCGTGTGGCCAAGTGTCTGTTTTGAACTGATGTAACCAGCATCTAGTTTCAACTGGTAAAACACAAAGTTATGTCAAAAGCTATGTGATGTCAGGAATGTTTAATCTCTTCTAGTCAACAGCCAATCAGGTAATTCCATGTCAGTCCTGTTACCCACATGTCCAGCCACGACGAATCAGATCGATTCGCTGGCTATATAAGCCTGTCTGAGAAGTGTATATTTTTGTCGGATTATTACCTCTGTTCCTCTGTGTAACCCTCGAGGTTTCTCGTCTAGTCAAGTTTGTTCCACGCCTCTCGATGTGAACAAATAGTTAAAATCTTATTTGTGTCTGCGCTTTGGGATCCAACCTCAGAACACAACAGACGTCTCATTCAAAGGTTTGACAGTATATCAAAACCAGGCCAAACCCTGGCAACTGGCCACTATCTATTTTGAAACGTTGGGGCGTTGCAATACTTCACTTTCTTTATTGTACTGCTAATCTTTCTACTTGAAGTGTTTGTTATAAGCTTGCACTGTGATGATTCATCAGTCCACCCTCCGAGTCCTGACACATGCTCTCTTTCAATCACACGTCAATTATTGCTTGCTTGAAAAGACTTCAATTTGAAATTTCTGTCCTGAATGCACACTACTCCCACTGGGTAAAGTCACACCATATTTTTGTAAAACCTCTGGATTACATCTTAAAATCTACATTTGAATTTCAGCTTCATTGTTTTATATATCTTATGGTAGTGTATAAAGGGTAAAAATCATGGAAACTCAGTCATTGTCAAAATACTTCTAGATCGGTGGTCAGCAACCTTCTGCTCAAAGAGCCATTTTGTCCATCTATCATAAAAAAATAAAATAAAAACAACAATGGCCATGGAATAAAATTGCACACAGTATGTCATTTTTTTATTTTATTTATTTTTTTACATTTATGTATTAAAAAACAGCGTGTTGCATTTAGGGAATGGACAAACTGCTACAGGGAACACAAAATTTCATTTATGTTCCATCATTAATTTATCATGAGTGGAGCGCATCATCAGCTGTCAACTTGAATTAGAAAGGCCCGTTTCACTTAACAATGTACTGTATATTTGCAAAATGATAACCAGCCAACCATTAGAATATTTATTTACCTGTTTAATGTGATTTACAGCATCAACACATCAGGGCTGTAGATATCGGCATCATTTTCATACACTATTTTAAGATGAGGTGTTTGTTTTAAATATAATTCAGATCGCGCGTATAGGCTAGCAAACTATCTTCTTCAGAAGCGTTTCTTTTGGGATTTAATTGTGATTTGCTTACCAGGGGCCAAATAGCTTTTGAGCGATGAAAAAAAAAAGTCACCTATAAATTTGAAATTATATTTAAAAAGAATGAACAAAGTCATTTAAAACTAGGGTAACACTTTATAATAACTATCCGTTATAAGTTATCATTAGTTGATTGTTAATTAATGAGTTGTTAATGACTTATTAAATGTTTGTTAACTGTTTGTTAAGGATTTATACTTATGACTATAAACAGTTAATATGTCATTATTAAACTGTTAGTTATTGAGTTATAAATGACTTGTTAACTGTATATTAATCATTTGTAACTATATATTATAAATTAGTAAGACTAAGTTAACAAACTATTAGTAAATTACTTACTAATGACTTGTTAAGTATCAGTTAATAGTTTATATCTGTTATTAGGACGTTATTCTAAAGTGGTAGCTATTCCTCATTTATTAACTGTTATTAAATGAGGAACAGTTGCAACTTTACGATAATATCCCAATAGTATAAATTAGCTACTTACTAATATTTAACTTATATATTAGCTAATTCTTTACATAGTAGATGTTAACCATCTACTAATACCTATGAAACTTTGTCAACAACAAACAGGTGGAACAAGTTGAAAGTACAGAATTTGAAGGTGAAATTTAAAATATAAAATTACTATGCCTTACCATGCCTAAATATCAATTTTCCGTACCATTGAACTTTTTCCACTCATGTGCTCCTCTACAAAGTTTCACTGGTATAGTATTAGTAGATGGTTAACAAACTATTTAACAACTGCTGTAAAGAAGTGAGTTAATCTACTACTTAAATATTAGTTATTACTCTATTTATGTTATTGGGACGTTATTCTAAAGTTGCAACTACTCCACATTTACTAACACGTAATAAATGAGGAATAGTGGCAACTTTATAATAACGTCCCAATAACCTATACAAACTATGAAGTAATACTTAACAAGTCATTAGTAAGTAATTTTCTAATAGCTTGTTAACGATGTATTATTAATTTATAAAATATAGTTATGAATAATTACTATACAGTTAGCAAGTCATTTAGAGCTCAATAACTAACAGTTTAATAATAACATTTTTACTATTTATAGACATCATTTTAAAACCTTAACAAACAGTTAACAAACATTTAATAAGTCATTAATAACTCATTAATTAACAGTTTACTAATGGTCTATTAACTAGTTATGACGGGTAGTTATTATAAAGTGTTACCGCATGTGGTATGCTTATGAAGTAAATTGAGAGATAAATTATTAAATTATGACCTCCTGGTTACTGGACAATGCACTTTACCAACTATGCCACCAAGCAGTATCAGACACCTGGTAATGATGCTAAGTTATATGTTTCGAAGTGGGCGTGGAAAGTGACACTTCAGAAAAAGTTCAGTGACTGTCCCATTGAAAATGAATGGGGAAAAGTTGATAACATAGCATGAAGGGATTAAAATAATAAAGAAATCACACGACGTACCATTAAAACAGCCACAAGTCGACTAATGAGCACACCAAATTCCCCGCAACACATATAGGCCAAATAATGCAGCGTGATCACCTGCAATAATGGCTATGTTACTTTTTGACCTTCAAAGTACTCAAAGCACTTGAAGAATAATCCATGATTCACCTGTGAACACAGTGATAACGATGTTGACAGTGCCGGAGCAGAAAAGGACATTTTTGTCAATGACATATTTCTCATTAAAATGATTCTGTTAAAGCAACTATCATTCAATACACACCGTGTGGCCATGTAAACACTGATCAAAAAGACACCAAACTACAGGATGACCTCACACAGCGCCGTAATCCAGCCTGTGCAGCCACAGATAAACGGCGTGCGTGCGGTAGCGGAAAACATGCACTTGTAGCTGACCTTCCTCTCAGGAAGGATGCTGAAATGCTTAATCTGAGAGAATGCTCTTAATCCAATTTAGATGTGTGCGCCCCACACAATTATTTGTACTTACCTGGCCTGTTGCAGCACTCACATCATCTTATTGTCACTCAGATGCAGAACTAATTATGATGAAAAAAGAGCTGGCGTCATGATCAAACTATTAACTCATTCACTGCCATTGACGGAAAAAGACGTCAAATTATGCATTTTTTTTGCTGGTCTGGGAGTGAATGCGTTAATAGCCACCTATTAAGAAATTTGTGAATTGCTATGCAATAGTGAGACGTCGTATTTTAATTTATGTGACTCCATATCAGCAGGAAGGATCACAGTACTGGTCGCCGCAACATCTTATCTCCTGTGCTAATCACAGACGAAACAAATTGAGCTGAAATACAATAAACCACAGCTTTAGATAAATAGGCGATAACACACTAGCACTCAACGGCACTAAATTAAGGCGGAGATATTATATTCCGACTTGTTTTGTGTTTAGCACTCCCATTAGTTCAACTGAGCATATCATTAGTATTGTACTCAATTGTCCTTAATGAGATTTTAGCTTCACCTTGCTGATTAAATAGTTGATATCTCATTCCCAGGAGTATATATGTCCTTCATAGTTGGGGACAAACTGGAAGTCACACACTAATAACACCCGTCTCGTTTAGCCCCCATGACGCCGTGTTAATGGCCTCAAAATAATACGCCGCTATGACCAGGAGGGAACAAAGAGACGTACAGGTGAGTCTGTAGTGCGAAACATGAAGCTACGACAAGGCGGGCGGGTTTTCAGATACGTGACAATGTGCCAGTGACAATACTCCAATGTCCGCAGCGTGACCGTATTGCAGAAATCCTGCAGAGCGTTAGGCAGCTGACATGGTTTCACCATTGATTCGCTTGCTGTTAAGCTGGGTTGACACTTGCACAAATCCATTGGACACGCAGCCAGAGGAAAGCAATCGGCCACTTTGGACTTTTACAATGGTGGGGAATGAGGGTGAAAAAAGATGGAAAATGGTCCAGCAAGACGGGGAGGGGCGAGGGATGCACACTTGTAATGAAACTTTTCTAAATGAGCAACAAAACAGATGTTTTTTTTTTCCACTTTCCATAAAGTTAACCCATCCCTAATATTTTTTACATTTATTTTATTTTCTCTTTCTTTAATCAGGTAAGGCAATTGAGAACAGATTTCCACTGACAATACTGACAACAGAATCTAATACACCAGATTTCCTGAAAGGGAAAGTCAACCCCCCCCAAAATTTCTTGACAATAATATGTTCTATGCAGGCCCAGAAGGTGGCCATTTTGCCACCTGTTGTCGTGAAAATTACATCACAGTTGCTCAGGTGTCAGGTAACAACCAATTACAGCTCAGCTTCAGGAAACAGGTGAGCTGTGATTGGTCGTTGCCTGAGCCCTGAGCACCTGTGATGTCATCTTCAGTCGACAGCAAGTGGCAAAATGGCCGCCCCTTGAGATGGATTAAAACGGCTGTATTTTGCTTCATAACTCATATTTTGACTGCATAGAACACATTATCGTCAAGATTTTTTATTTTTTTTTGTGGTGGACTTCCCTTTAAGATCCCAGAGCATAATTATTTTCACAGCACAAGCTTTGACGTGACAGATACATTTTGCATATGTCCAAAAGGCTTCTTCATATCCAGTATGTCCTGTAAACACGCTTCATCCCTCATGAAACAATTCCACGCTGCAGAGTCATTTATCTGTGAACGCCACATTAACCACCCATTTTCTCCCTCGTCTGCCCGACTAACGTCTTCACTGATAATGGCCCAAGATTATGCACATTCATTACCATTATCATTAAAATCATCATTGCCATGCGCTTAGCATAATAACAGCATTTGACTGATTCCCTTCTTGAGCTTTTTTTTGTTTGTTTTTTTATGTTGGAAGGAGATAGTCTCCTGCAGAATGCTTTCAAGGTTTCCTTTGTCTTATGTTGTCAAATATTCCACACAATACTTAAGCACCAGTCAAAAGAGTAAAGCCGCTTACGAAAACTGTATATTACATTGTAGAAACTGCATTGTGGAGAAATGTTTCCAAATGTAATTTTGTATTATCATAATTGGAATTTCGTTATTACTTTCCGTGTGTCACTACACACTACTTACTGGGGGAACGTTGCCAAAATATAGTGCAATATTACCATAACTCGTAATTCTGCAATAATGCCTGTGTTAGATTTTGCATATACGCTCAATGGATTTTCCGATGTGTTTTTATGTCATCATAATTGGCAGTTCTTCATGAATCCTTATGACTGTTAACATATTGCAAACACAGTACTCTAGCAGCATTTCATTATTGTAGAACGCGCTTGTAGATAAAATGTTTCCAAAGTGTAGCTTTATATTACCATAATTAGCCAATCATCATTCCTTTCCGTTTCTATCGTACAAACTCCTTGAGCAAAATAATCAATGTGCAGATGGATTGCTCATTAAGAATTTTGTTGTTGAAATGATTGTTGATTAATGTCATTTTCAAGCGATGAGGCACTAGAGTGCACTGTTTGCTGTCACCAGCAGAGGCACTGTTGAGTCGGTCTCAGTTTCTAAATACAAAAATACTTTCCTTTGATGCAATCCTAAATGTGATTTATAATTAATTGATAATATTTGCTATAATTGATCAAGGAAATCTAGTCAATACCACTCCTTCACTTTTTTTTGTGTAACAGTTACTACAGTTGGTTTCAAGTTCATCTACAAAGTGCTGCTAAGTGCCATCTCAGCACAGCGTGGGGCTATCTTGTTAATTAAGTAGTAATCAGTTGCGGTGTGGGTGCTGCTGAGGGTGAATATGGCACCGAAAGAGCAACAGGGAGACAAATGAAGTAGTGGGAAAAACAACACAATGGTACACAGGTGTAGATGGTTATTTAAAGAATCATCTCCGAGGACAAAATCCAGAGAAAGCTTTACACCAACGAACGGTGAAAACATTAAAAAGGTGATTATCCGTTGACAACAACATCCCACTGAGATCGATTATCCACAACAATCACAAGCAGCAGACACCAAGATGTAGAAAGTTTTTTTGACACACCATCTTTAAAAAGTCTTACAACAAAGGGTAAAAAAAAGAACTTTCCTACCTTTATCTGTGATGTAGCGATATTCTCAGCGTGCTTCTTGAGTGGCTGGAAGGGAGTTTGTAATCTCAGCTTGTATCCTTAGGCTAAGGGTTTCAACTGAACACATACCTCCTCTGAGGCTTCTTATAAAGGCACACCCCTTCCCTCCTGGCTCAGCACCAAACCTCCTCCCCCTCAAACATCATCATAGTGAGAGTGGGGTGATTCCCCCAATCTGTTACGTACCAACCGGGTAGACACACACACACACATACACGCACACCCGGCATGGCCCGTGCTGACGTAGCCAGCAGTGCCTACGCCATCGCGTTTCGTCTTCATTGAGCAACTAATGGAACTCTAAAAATATGCCATAAAACCCGGCATCAAAGTTGAGGGGAAACAATACCGCCTCACAGTCACATCATTACATTAAAAACAGATGTAAAATATAAAGAGATTGGACAAAACATGGACACCAATTTGTTGGCGCAAATGGCACACCACATATGGCAATTGTGTGTTTTATGAATGGCAGTTAATAGAGCAGAGTCAATGGTTAGCGCATATGCAGCCAGGCCAGGTCTGAAGATGGCAGGTGACTCATGAAGGACATTTAGGAAACCAAGTGCACTGCCAAGCGAACTTTGAATGGAGGCTATTAAGAACATTATATTAGTTACCTCTGGTACATAACGTTATATGAGCTCTGTCGCGCTCTTTTCCCCTCAATGTTGCTCATTTGGTTCAAAACTATTAGGCCCCCACTTCCTTTCATAACCTTGTTGAAAGCAGCCATTTTAGCATAGCAAAATGGTGAATTGTAGGACGGACACATTTAGCCATGAGCTCCATTGTGTATAATGTTAGGAAAATAAATGACTGATATTGTTTTCTTTTTAATCCAAAAGGAACCTATTATGGAAAATGCTTGGATACAAATTGTTGGGTCTCTCTAGAATGCCTAACCCAAAATCAAACATGAAATTAATTCCTGAAAGACATTCTGCATGGTAAGATATAACAAAATCACCAAAATGAAATAAGTAAAACAAGTCGGCTATAACTTGCGGTTTGGTAAATGAGTGGTGCAGTGGTAAACATGTAAAAATAGGATTATGTTTGTCATGAGCTGGAGGTTGGATCCCAAAGCGCAGACACAAATAAGATTTTAACTATTTTTCACATCGAGAGGTGTGGAACAAACTTGACTCGATGAGAAACAAAGAGAGTTGCACAGAGAGACAGTGGTAATAATCCGACAAATTATTTAAATTTAAGTGATTATAACATGTGTTACTATCATGAACAAACAAAATCATAGAACAAGTTACTGCCTCCGCACAGTTTAATTTGGAATTTAAATTAATGTTTGTGGAGTTTTTAATTATGTACTTGATATTCAAGAAGAATTGGTGTTCACAATTAATCAATATCAGATAGAATTGAAGTGAATCAAATCAAAATAGAATCGAACTGAACTCTTGTGAATTGAAATCGAATTGATTGAGGAAATTAGAATCGATACCCAGCCCTATTATTTTTACACAAACAGAAAATGTAATACAACTTCAAATATCAGTAATCACTTTCAAAATTGTTCACCGTGAGAAAGCAAATTTAAGTTAAAAAAATAATAATTTCATGACATTACACTGCTGATCAGTGATGTAGTTTATGATTCAGATGTTGTTTACAGACTAATTTACCACATCACAGAATGCAAATTGAATGTTTTGCTCTCCGTTTCAGAACATAAAACAGCACTTGATGTTCCCTCTGAAAGCATGTCCACTACATCAGCTTGTTTCTCATCTCCACTTTGCGCTCGCTACATGACATTAGTATGCCCCCCTCCAACAGAGAAGTCACCAGAGCAAATCTTGCAATAGGCATGCCCGCCCCTTACCTTCACTTCTACACCCTCGTCTTCTCTCGTCTGACGGTCAGAATCGGAGCGGTTTCTCCTCTCTTGATCTTGTGACGAATCTGGTGCAACTGTGTCGCTTTACAGGTGAAAATAAAACACCCACAATTACAAGCAGCAAACCTTAAACATGGGCAAGATAAGAGAGAAATGTGATGCCAGGAGGACACTGGTAGAGGGCATCAAAATAAAGGAGTCTTAGGAAAACAGGAGACTTTGCAAGTATGACTAGAACAAATAAACATCTCTCCCCAAATAGACTCCTTCATTTCCCCCTTAGGAAAAAAAAAAAACACAGGTGTTTCACAGGCTGTAATTACCTTTACCATAGCCCCAAGCAGTCCATTCACACACTGTTGTCACAGAAACAACTTGAAAAAGGCAAAAGAATAATCAATAAAAAATGTGATGAAAATCTGGATTGCCTTTTTGTGGTCCAATATATATTTTTTGAAATTAAAAATAATTTTGGTTAATTGTGGGAATGCTGAAGCATTCCCACTTATGTTATTATGATTTTTATTCTCCACACTTTTCCAATTTACATTGTTCAAATTTCATCTATCTTCAAAAATTCACGCCTCCCGGGGTATATATCGTCTGATTCCACATTACTTACAGTATTTGCACAATTAAACATTTAATATCAACTTTTCCCCATTCATTTTCAATGGGACAGTCATTGAACTTTTTCCAAGTTTCAGAAACAACTTGAAAAAGGCAAAAGAATAATCAATAAAAAATGTGATGAAAATCTGGATTACCTTTTTGTGGTCCAATATATATTTTTTGAAAGTAAAAAGAATTTTGGTTAATTGTGGGAATGCTGAAGCATTCCCACTTATGTTATTGTGATTTTTATTCTCCACACTTTTCCAATTTACATTGTTCAAATTTCATCTATCTTCAAAAATTCACGCCTCCCCGGGTATATATCGTCTGATTCCACATTACTTACAGTATTTGCACAATGAAACATTTAATATAAACTTTTCCCCATTCATTTTCAATGGGACAGTCATTGAACTTTTTCCAAGTATCCGTTTTCACACCCACTTCCATAAATTATTATTATCATTACCAAGCGTTAACTAATCAATTAATCACAAAAAATTATCGCATTAATCATTGTATTACCACAGATTAATCTCACTATTAATTTTGACCGCAGATGATCCTTTTTAGCCGATAGCAGATGGTTACGTTAAAGGTAGCTGTTCGAGTTTGAGCAATAAACATGACTACATGCATTAAAGTAAAGCATTTAATAAATGTTTACATATGCCGTAGGTAATTTTATCCCATTTTAAATTATGTAAATAATTAATTGATTAGAAAAAACAGGATGAGCGTGTCCAGTGGATATAACTTTTTGAAGATGTCCTTATAACATTAAATGTCAAAAAAATTAACACATAACAGGTGCGCTTCGACTTTAGCGGGCAAAATATGTTGGGGAAAAAAAAGCCTTTTTAAGCCAGTGATTAATCATGATTAATCAAAATTCTAAGGCGTGATTAATCTGATTACAAAATGTAATCGTTTGACAGCTCTATAATTTAGCCTCATCATGCCTCCTTTACATAAATGTGTGGTACGATTTGAGTAAAGTAAATGCAATGAAATACGCTAATCATACTCCTCATGATTAATACTACCAGCAGAATCAACAATTATGTTTCAGTTGTATTACCAAAAACACCACACGTCAACTCCCTTTTTAACTTGAGCTGACGTTAGCGCCCTGTAAAAGTGTGAATGCTCCTTGTGTACCTGTTGGTGGTTGATAGTGATGGCTGAACCGCTTATAGACAAGAGCCCTCACTGCTGCTCAGATAAGGACCAAAGAGGAGCAAGCGGCCGTTTATAGGTCTGCCTGTCATTGATATCGCCGTTGCCCACGGCACGGCCCCTCGACGCTTCCTCGTTTGGCCAAGACGGTGATTAGCTTGACAACGGTAAGAATGAAGCTGAACTTGGCACTGTGCCACACTGAGACCCTCTCAGTCTAGCCTCTTGGCAGTGTCACAAGCATGACGGCGATAAGAAATTGTGAAATATATATTTTTTTCTACTCGTAAATCTGCAGGTTTCATAACAGATTACTACTGTTTTGTTCTTGCTGTTGAGGGTTTGTCATTTATCTCATTGACACAATTACAACTAATACGATTTCTTTTAGACAGGATATTATTATTTATATAATCATGATGATTAAAAAAAAAAATGTTTATTTGGGCAGGCAACCCAAGCAGTTCCAAACATGTTGCATACAACCCAGAGCTGTCATGATATGGTAATTATCTACACGGATTAGAAACACAAATAGCCTTGAATCGAAATGTGTAATTGCTTTGGAGGCTGGCATGTTACCACATTAAACCTCCAGAAAGTAGCACAGTAAATGATACGATGATGTTTTCACGGATTATTATTAGGATTTTGTGCATTTAATTCTTAAAAACAGTAGTACATAAATTTAGTAAGAAAGAATGAAAAGTTAGCGAGGGAACACTGTATCGCCATTTTTATGCTGGGGCAAGTCTAGTTTAGCGTGTTTGTAATTTGGTAGACATCTGGCATCACATCACATCACATCTGGCAATTTTGAAAAAAAAAAATGAAAAAAAGTAGAATTGATTTTAGATTGGGTAAAACCAGGTCTAAGTAGTGGTGCAGGTGCACTACACTTTTGCTGGGTATGGAAATAGGTCCCTACATTTGAATTAAAAAAAACAAACAAACCATCATATCATCTACATTAATGTTATCATAACCATCGACTCAGAGACACTTAGAATGCATTTTCTAAATTCAAACACACTGGTTAAGATGGCTGCCTCAAGATTTTACAATTGCTTGTCTTTGTATGACTGGAGATGTAACGATTTCCAAACGTCACGATACGATATAATCACGATATGAAGGTCACGATACGATAACTTTCACGATATTGTGGGGAGGTTGTCAATACAAAAAAAGGTCACAATATTGTAAAAAAAAAGCTCATATTAAAAAAAAAAACACACAATATTGTGCTTTTGTACAATACAGCAATAAAAAACATAAAAAAAATATATATATATATATATATATATATGGATTGAAACATAGAAGGGACAAAACATGCCTTATGAAAATTAAACTGCACTAAAAAACTAAACAAAACTAGCCACCAGGGAGTGCTAGAACAGCACAAATGGAAATCCACCCCACTTTTTGTTTTTATTTTATTTTTTTTAACAGATGTGCTGCTTTTAATATCGTGTGACATGACAACGACGATATATTGCGGCAGTTTTACTATCGCGATATCACGATATTGCCATTATCGTTACATCCCTACGCAGTATGACTGATTGAAAGTTAATGCTATATGTACAGTGTTGCTGTTTTGCTGTCTGTATCTCATAGCAGATCTATTTTTAGAATCAATTGATTCATTTAACATTCCTGGTTAACTCGTGGTTGGTTGGCCATTCATGGAGGTTACATGCCATTCAAAGACTCACCTCAAATTGTGTACAAGTCTTAAAAATAGTCACAGCAAATGACAATCAGAATCATGGCAAGATGTTGCAACACGTGGCATACGCCAAATGGCATTGAGCCGTAAGCGTGGGCTGCTTATTGTTACAAATTGTATATCTAAGAGTATAAATGGGTGTCACTCCTGTAATGATAAGGCCAGTGTGTACCCAGGATAAGCAGTATAGAAAACAGATTGGATGTATAGACGTATTTCTATCTTGTATACTTTTCTGATTATTTCTCTTCATCCGCGGTGTACTGTATGTTTATGTTTTCACAGTTGTAGCTGGATTAGAATGTGATTTGGGAATGGAGCAGCCACACTTTCCGGAAAAGTAGAGCTCATACTGACCAGTGGAGATCTTCTGTCATTTCAAGGTGAGGGCTCTGTGTGCTCTCCATCTTGTCCGAGGTGATTTAGTGGCCAGTTCCACAATTAGACCCATTGGTCTGTGACTAGGGAGCATCTCTGCAGTATCTAATGCCTATAAAGACAATGGCGTTTACTTTATAGTGGAAACATACACTTTTCTTGTGGAAACACACTGCATCAACTACCAAAAGAAACCTTCATAAAGTGTAGACATTCAGGAAAGCATTTCTCAGGAATGTAAGAGGGAGAATCAATTATTTCATGTTAATAAGATGACTTGTGAATTGTTACGTATGACGGCATAGTAGGACGGTGTTTATTGATGTTCACTTTGTGTTGGGGGGGAGCTCGGGATAGACCTTTTCGGGATTAAACGGGAGGGCGTTGACCTCAATCAGGGAAATAATTACTGTTGCCGGACTCTTTAATTAGCCAACAAAGCTCGCATAAAAACACAGTGAATCAGACACTAGGGGCGATTACAGTTTAAATTCCCATTGAATCTTTTCAGAAAGCTTGTAATGTCATATTGAATTTTTTTTTTTTTTTTACTGTAAATTCAATTCCGGCTTCTTGGTTTGTTTCCCTCGCAAAATATCTCCCCCGCTACATTCTCCCGACTGGAATGCACATTCTGTATATTACAGCCACCGTCTGCGTCTGTCAGTAGGTGACATATGATAATAGAATAAAGGGCATTTGCTTCAAGATAAAAACAAGTCAAGTGTGACTGACTTCATCATGCCCAAGTAATGAAGACTGTTGAAGATTAGCATCGCTGATAGAGGCGATAGATCACAAATACACACACACACACACACACACTTTTTCTTTTGTCTTAGTGCTTCAGTTTCTTATTAAACGCACGCATTGACACACTGACCACATCTGTTATCAGTGTTTCTGCTCTTTCGCCAACAGCCTTCAATAATAATGTGCTGCCCACATTGTGTGTTGCAACGTGATTAACTGTGACTGCAGCAATGAAAGTAACATTGCACCGTGCATATTTTTGTCAAATTGTTTCAGGGAGGCTGTTGTGGGACTCGTGTTGATGCATGTCATATATGACAACTATTATTAACGAATTTCCATCAGTACAGAAAACTAAGAATTTAACTCTTTTTTTTCTTTTTAGTTTCTTGCAGACATGAAATAAAAATGGCATGAATGTTCTCACTCTGCGTTTGGCTGGCAACCAGTCCGGGGTGTACCCCGCCTACTGCCCAGAGCCAGCTGAGATAGGCTCCAGCACCCCCCACGACCCTTGTGAGGAATAAGCGGTCAAGAAAATGGATGTTCTCACTGTGATAGTTTTCTCTGGCTTCTTCCCAAATTCCAAAAAACATGCATGTTAGGTTATTATTCTTCCGTGACGATGTGAGTGTGAATTATTGTTTGCCTCTAGCCAAAGTCAGCTGGGGATAGGCTCCATTTCACCATGTATAGTGAGTATAAGCAGTTTAGAAATTGGATGGATGGATATGACAGAAAAGTTAACATTATGCATTAGGTTTAATTTAAAATTTGACACAGGCGCCAGAATTTGCGAGCAGCTTCTCGGGCGCCATGGAATCGTGTCAAATGATCATTTCACCATGAAAATTTGTGGGATGGAAGACATAACTTCTAGTATCCACGCTTCAAGTTCTTCCAGAGTCTTTAGTTTGCTACAGCAGACTTGCTGTTTTAACCATCCACAAAGAAAAAATGTCACAAGTTGTCAAATCTAGACTTGTCTCCCGGTTCAAATTGAGCTAACTTAACACATTATTTTGAGTTACTGTAAAATAAAATAATCATACAATACTGTACAATAATTACCTCTTGTGAAAAATCCATCTTTTCTTCCTTCATATCAAAGCGATGGCCCTGTTTGTTGTAATTCTGAATTCTGGCATGGAGGGGCGACAAACACTAAAAAAGAGAAAACAAAGACATAAAATTATCATAGTGTATTGAAGCAAGAAATTTAAACACATCATTAAGTCCATGGGAAAAACATGGAATGATAATTTGAGTTTCCGTCATGTTATGGTTGGAACATCCAACCGCACAACAACAGCTTTGTATGCTAATGCTAGTAGCAATAACAAAAGCAATACAATACGAATACAGTTTGTTTTCACCGTGTAAAAGAGGCGTTGCATTGTGGAAATATCAGAAATGCCCGGATGTTCAGAATTGCCCATACACATAGCCTACCAGTGTTTCCCCACCTTTATTGAGCCAAGATACCCATGTTACATTAGTCACAACAATGAATACTAAAATAATAATGACCTCGCCTAAATAAACTCATAGTGACTTAAAAAGTGGCTTGTTGTTACTGCGTTGTGGCAACAGGCTTTTTTGTTGTTTTTTTTACCCTCTGTCGTCTCATGGCAGTCAGTCACCGCTGTGATTGGTTGAAAGCAATTCAAACCATTCACAACCACGCTCTGAAATGGCCAATCAAAACACAGTGATGAATTTATGCGGCCAATCGTGATTCGTGTACGCTCGAAGCGGGACGGTCCGAATGCGGAAGTAGGCATACGTAGTTTTGTTTTGTTGCTTTTTTTTTTCCCCCCTCACGGAAATCTGAAACTAATTCGCGATGCAAAGCGGATTGTTTACTTTTTCAAGTTAATTGTCGGTGTGGTGGTAATTTCAGCAATTTTGAGGGTAAGTTAAGTTAAAATTTTATTAATGTAGGTGTGTGTCGCGAGGCGTTTGACAATATAGGGCCATGTCTGAGTGTATCTTCAGTAGTCTGGTGTAAAAATAAATAAATAAATAAATAAAAATATTCGGCCAAGCGCCATGTTTTAAAAAGCCTTATTGTATATATTTTTTACTTGTACTAGTTTTGACGCCTTAGTTTAGTTCCATACTTGTATGAATGCTGAGATGGTCTAGTTGTCAAGCTAAGACTGTTTTTCATTTACTGCTGACATATCCTCATAATATTCTTTAGGAATTTCTATGACATCCTGTAATGTTATATATTAATTGTCCAGGCTTAGATTCTAACGTTTGTCAGCATTCTCTCTAAATTTATTATTTAAGTTCAATTTGTGTCCAAATGTAAGTATTTCACTTGTGTCACCTTGTACATCAGGCCTGTGAGACATGGAGACGCTGTACACTTTAGAAAAGGAAGTAGGACGAGGCAGCTATGGTGTGGTCTTTGAGGGTCACATAGCCAAAACAGGACAAAAGGTGGCAATCAAGCGTCTGCCCTGCAAGGACCCGGAATGCATTGAACTCTACTTGCAAGAACTGTGGGCTATGAGAGCCACAGCTAAGAACCACGTCAACGTTATTGCACTGCATAGCTGCCTGCTGCAGACAGGACGAAGGAGTTTGAAGCCTTTAAGGAAGGGGAAGCTGCCTTTACATCTAGTTGAAAGTGTGCTTAAAGGAAGTGTTGGGCAAGAAAGAGTTTCCCAGTTTAACACTCAAAGCAGGGCTAAATCCATGTCCAGACTTCAAGACAGGACCAACACTCTTGCATCAAACTCTCCTTATCCTTCAACTCCAAAACGGCCTTCAAATAGATCCAGAAAGAGGCTGTCCGAGAGAGAGGATGAGCAGACAGGATGCCTGCGCTGCTCGGCCCTCTGGCTCGTGATGGAGTACTGTGACGGAGGCGACTTGAATCAGTACCTGCTCTCCAGGCCACCGGACGCTCATGGGAACCAGAGTGTGGTGCAGCAGCTCAGCAGTGCCGTGGCCTTCCTGCATAATCTCGGTCTCATCCATCGAGACCTCAAACCTGACAATGTGCTCGTCAGCGTTACACCGAAAGGCCCTATTTTTAAGGTACATTTCTGTTATTGGATAAATATATTTATAAATATCAAATATTGGGTCTTAGATAGGAATAACAATTATAGATAAAAGTACATCAAATGCAAGGAGACATTTTAATATGACTTTTAATGTATTTTCCAATACATAATCCATGTACTGTGTCTTATTAATGTCTACATAGGTGGCTGACTTTGGTCTGAGTAAGATGAGTGAGGGTGTGGTGGATGGAAACCTGACCAGGAAGCACTTCTCTTCCATTTGCGGCTCAGACTTTTACATGGCTCCAGAGGTTTGGGGTGGACTGACCTATACAGCTCAGGCAGACATCTTCTCGCTAGGTGTGATGTTTTGGGCCGTCCTGGAGAGACTCACCTTCCTGGAGGAAGGAACCACACAGGAACAACTTGGTGAGTCAACAATGGGCAGAAATTGTGCTTTAATAAGATGGCGTGGTGTACATTGTACACCAGTATTCTAATCCATTTGCATGCATGGTAGTTAGTTACATGTAGGATAATAATTGTCTTAAACCTGCTGATTTTTAAAACGTGAGTGAGCCAACATATAAGGAAAAAATTGGCGAGTGGAATCTTACTGGTCTTCTTTTTGTGCGTTGTGTCCTCGAGATAATGTAAAGCATACAAGATCAACATACTTGAACCCAAATGTTTGTTTTAGTTAGGGCTGTCACTATCAAATATTTTTAGAATCGATTAAATCCATCAATAAATCAAAGATTTTGCATTTGTGTATTACAAAACCATTTTCTACCGAGTAATATTCAACCTTTTGTAAAAAACAACAATTAAGCTATATCACATGAAGAACACATACTCACCTTTTTGAAAGTTATACAAATAAAAATAAAGTAAAAGCATTATGTTTTCAAATGTCTTATTTTAATTACACAAAAAAAGATAATTTATCTGCTATCATTAAGGACTACAAAAATCAAAGACTAATTAATATTGAGTGGGTGAATCAGGATTAGGACAATTTTAAGTTCAAAAATTGCTCTAACGATTACTTGATTATTAACTCATTCAAACCCCAAAACGTGTAAATACGTTTTTTTAGTACTTTGTCCTTCACTCCCAAAAACGTATTTACAAGTTTTTTTGTTTTTGTTTTTGTTTTTTTAATGCAAGAGCATACAGAAAGCTTTGATACAGCTTCTGACATGAAGAATGGCTTAAAACAATGGTAGTTTTTACAAATGGCCAGCAGGTAGCAGCAGAGTATAAGAGATCAGCCAGGGCCATGTTGCAACAAGTTCTTTTTGACTGTTTTCAGCAGTACTGTAAATATTGATTAAACTTAGCTATATTCTTATGCTAATTGATGCAAAACGGAAACTGATACAAATATACTTCTTTTTCCTGATGAAAGAAGAGACTCTAATATTTATTTTGGTAGGTTCCATGTTTTTATAGCAATAGAACACAATATTCTGTGGGCTTTGCGAAATCAGTCAAAATCCAGTAAAAGAGCTGTGAGAGAAGAGGAAAATGGCTGGGAGTGAATGAGTTAAAGTACGTGTCGATTATTTCGATCAGTTAGTTGTCGATTAATCAATTTAATTTTGGCACCTCATCGTAGTACAAAGGCTGACCTGTGAGAGGCAGCATGGAACCACAGGACATTCAGACTGCTGCAAAATGCAAAGAAGAAATAGAAGTTAGGTGATAATTGTTAGATTATCTGGTAACTACATTGCATCGGCAAACTATTCTTGTCATTTTAAGTGAGGGGAATGACTTGAGACACATTAATTATTCATTACACTCGACAGTGCAAAAATCACAAAATGGAAAAATCACAATGAATACACCCCATACAACAAGAAAGAAAATCAGTATGTGCGTATCCTGCTTTACCAGGCAGAGCCTCAACGGGGAGGTCAAAAAGGTTGCGTGCGCGTGTGTGATCGTACAGGTTGGTGATGCGGCGCACTGAATCGAGCTTGACTCCATTAACTGCGACATATTAAAAGTGTCAGATACCATACATCATGCGTTCGTCAAGCATGGCCGATGAATCGTTAATGTAAACGGCATGCAGCAAGATGAGGGATGGTTGAAAATTTTGAGAGGATTAAAGCGGCACTGTCCCTCTTAATTCAAGACGACAGTGAGTGAGTGCGTGTGCGTGCGTCTGCCTCGCCTGTTGCCGTGGGAATCCCAGATAACAATTTGACGATGGTAATAGAATTCATGAATACAAACGGTCTTTTTTTTTTTTTTTTTTATCAGGTTCTACATTAATGAAGATTAATTAAAACTTAATGAAAAATGCATGTAAGCTGGTGTTTGTTTTTTGTAATTAGCCTTGAAGCCGTATGAGTTTTGATGTAACAGCCCAAGGAAATTTGACCTTTATATTTTTATGACAGCGCAGGGCCCACTTCTGCCCAGTGATGAAAGGGTTCTGACGCAAACGTTTCATATTTTTTCAGAAAGTCTTTCCGGCCAAAATCAACCTGGTGGCGGGCTGATATGAACCATTATCCTCAACTTTAGTGTCTACATTAAAACCTCCCACGGGTCAGTGATGCTTATTAGGCTGGATACAAATGGTTACGATTGGAGGGGGAGAGAGATTTCCGTTGCATCCCAAGAAAGAAAAGAGGCAAAATGGAATTTAGCAGATCGCAATCCTCTTTGTCAGGCAGATAATGGGAGACGCGGCTGGAGGCATTTCACAGATGGAGAAAATGCTCTGCCACTTGACTCTTTCCTTTTTCAATAGTCACACATTTATAGTATTTGACTTTGAAAAAGAAAGAGCATGTAGTCATGGATATTCATATAAAGTCACTGTGTTTTGGCACTTCACTTTTCCGCATCGCTTGGCAGGCTGGCTACTGGGTTTGAGAAAGTGAGAGCCCATCATCACCTTTTCCACCTTTACTAATTTCTATCCATCCATTTTCTTGACCGCTTATTCCTCACAAGGGTCGCGGGGGGTGCTGGAGCCTATCTCAGCTGACTTTGAGCAGTAGGTGGTGTACACCCTGGACTGGTTGCCAGCCAATCACAGGGCACACAGAGACGAACAACCATCCGCACTCACAAGCACACCTAGGGACAATTCGGAGCGCCCATTTAACCTGCAATGCATGTCTTTGGAATGTGGGAGGAGACCAGAGAAGACCCACGTGGGCACGGGGAGAACATGCAAACTCCACCCAGGAAGGCCGGAGCCTGGACTCGAACCCGAGTCCTCAGTACTGGGAGGCGGACGTGCTAACCAGTCATTCACCGTGCCACCCACATTATTTTTTTACTAATCGATGAAAGGAAAGGGAAAAAAAAAACAAAAAACCTACGGTGCTATCCATTTTTTTTTTAAAATAGGACATTATTTCAAATTGACAGTGTACAAACATGAATTTTGTTTCCGCTACTCGTTTGGTCTGTAACGAGAGGAAAAACGGCAAAAGCGATAGTTGCTTTCCAAAGTGAAAGCAATTGTTTTATTTTGCTTCAAAACAAAGATAATCAGTCCGCTTTCATGGAGGACTACAGAACTCTGACAATATTTTACTGTTGAGGAGCTGGAAAGATATGTAAACCATTTCTCGATTATCAAAAAATGATTATCGATTAGTCATCAATTAATCGACAATGAGTGACCTTCTTTTTAAAAGGTATGCACAAGTCAGGAGATTGGTTAGAAAGTAATTTATTCATGCATTTCTTTTGTTAACTCCAAATGAAGTTCAGATGTTTTAGTTGCCTTTTTCGGACACATATGCAGTCACATTTAAGCCATAATGGCTCAACAAACGTATTTTCCCTTTGATGATGATTTATTATTTTTTGCTTATGTTTCCCCTTTAGGCGCCTACGTGTGCAAGGGTCGCTGGTTGATGCCACTGGGCGAAGCTTTGTGGGAGAACGCCGACCTCCAGCTGTGCATCCCCATGAAGTCGAAAAGAGCAGGCCCGCTGCCCGCCCCTCCCGGCCCGGCCATGTGCGGCCTGCTTTTCGACATGCTCGCCGCAAACCCGGATTCCCGGCCCGTAGCGGACCAGCTGGAGTCCAGAGTGCGCGGCGCTCTGAAAGAGGACTCCCGCTGAGACAAAGCGCTCCTAATAGCCACAGCCATGGCGGAAACATTGCCCGCGGAGCCGATTGACTGCAGCGCTTCCTCCATGAGTAAATAATAGTGCAGATAAGCGGGGAAAGCAAGGCCGCCTCAAACGATTCAAGGTGATTGTGGCTGCTTAGTTTATCGGGAAGTGCTGCTGTTGACCAGACTGGGAGCTGTCATCCTTCGCTTGCCATGTGAGTCCATCTTCCCTTTTGTCACCACAAGGGTTGAGAATGAGAAATTTTGCAGTAAGACCTGAGTTCTGAACCTTGAACCTCAAACCTCAGAACTGAAACATGGATATAATTTAGACAGCAGCAAATAAAATCCTAAATAAAATGTTATTGACAAATTGGTTAACTGAATTAGGCTGTACTTTTAAATGTTTAACTCTTTTACTGCCACACGTTAATCAAAAAACAACTCCGACAAGTGCCAGACAACGCAAACGTTTTCACTCATCTTTCAAGTAGTGTTCCCACAAAATGATGCCAAAGCAATACTTTCTTTCATATTGGACGGTGCTTCGGCGTGAGCACAAAAACAGCATATACAGGTAAAGAACAGTTTTTCAGAAGGGAAAAAAAGTATCTAATGTAGATGAATTTGCAAATTGCAAAAAGCTTTACTGGGAAAAATAATAATAATAATTTCGTCTCACTTTTCTCACAAATGTACTTACTCAGTGTACACCAGGGGTGTCAAACATACATTTATGAGGCTGGGCCTGATTATTTGACGGCTATCTTATTTTGAAATGACTTGGTCAGAACCATCAAAAAGCCCAAAACGAGTCACAATACAGGTAGGACTTGTTCAAATGAGTAACATTCTTTTTTTGTAGTAAATATAAGAGTTACATTAAACAAAGGCAGGTTTATTTATTTTGATGTATTTTCATTATTTTCAAGCCAACATTTATTTACGTGTTTAATTTGAGCAAAAAAAAAAAAAGAAAGAAGGCAATGACAAATTAAGGAGTCAAAATAAAATGATTTTAATTTAATAATCTGCTGAGCTACTTTTTAAGAATCAACACTCCTGAGTGATGGGGTACTCATGGTATAACAAAAAGGTTCTGCACCACACCAGACAAACAAGGTTGGGAACCACTGGAGTAGCACAACCCGCTCTACGTCTGCGAGCGAGTGTTGCAGAGAAGATTAAACCAAAGTGGCTCCTGTACAAGAAAAAAAAAAAAACTCAGCAAGACTGAGAAGGGTGGGAGGGAAAGTCCTTTGCCATTTCACAGCCGATAAGCACCGAGCGAGAGTTGGGGAGAGAAAGTGTGAATGTGGCCCGAAAGCTCAATGCGTCAGGGCTGCAACAGCAGTCACGACACGAGCGCCGCATGCAGGAAATTACGCCACGGCTGTTCCCACCCCCCCTCCTTCAATTGGGACCTATATGAGACATAGTGTAGGTCGACGCGTGAGGAATTAGTGCTTTATTGTTCCTATGACAAAGGCCTTCCAAGAAATGTGGCTCCACACAGCAATCAGTCAATTTTCAATAGACAGAAAACGGATGGAGTTGTAATTGCGGAGGCTGTGTGTCCAATGAGCCACTAAAACACTCTTATAGGGCAATCATTGACGATGTCCTGCAGGGTTGGCATCCTCGTCATCGGGGGGGGGGGTTGGATCTCATCTCAGAGGTGAATGACCTTTTTGGGGAGCAGTGGGGGGGGGGTGTTTGACATTCACATCTAATAACATCTGTGAACTCATAAATCATGATGTCACGATACTTTCCATTTTATTATTTAAAAAACAAATATAAATAAGGTTTACATTTATCAAAACTACTCTTATACATCCATGAAATCGGATTAAAGGAATGACGGGAACCAATTTAGGTGGCCTAAATAGTCACATATAAATCAAAATGGTATAATCACATAACAGTTAGCAGGTCAGGACATTCTTCCCGTCCAATATTAATAACCACTCGTCGCATAATGGCCTCTCTTCAGTGTGATGTTTAACCTGGCGGCTCACCCTGACCAAATGAAGAATATTCGAATTATGTGTCCGTATTATTGGCTGGGGAGCAAATGGCATTATATTTTCCGTTTAGACTTAAGAAGTACTCAATTCCGATTTAATAATTTCAAAAATGATAAGTGACACAACAACAACCCGCATGGCAGATGCTCAAATAGCACGGAAGTACTCCACCATCAACAACATCCATCCATTAATTGAACTGCTTATGTTAATACATAAATTATTGGGGTTTCCACCTACCGATTTAAATAAGAGAAACCTCCATATCACGCTTATGCCCACATGCTGCAATTATTTTGCTTATTTAAAACTTGACATACCTTTTGTGTCGCATATGTATGTAGACCATATTTAATTAGGCATGGGTGATGGCGGCTGATACTGGTCGTTTAATGAACAGAAACATAAGGCACATGACTGACAGATGCCTATTAATAATTTTTTATTTATATAAATCAATTTATTTTGTGTTCTATACAAAATGTTTTATGAACAAAAGGAGAAAAAGTTTTTTCCATAGTTGTGAGACACAAACCCGATAGTAGCTCTCATGGATTTTTGTCTTTAAATATATTTCAAAATAAAAATCCCAAATTGGTTATTTCATTTTGGTCACACCACATAAGTCATAAAATGGGCAACATCGGATAAACTGTCAGCATCCCGTATATCTGTCCGTTTAAACTTTACTCGCATTGGCAGATACCAGATATGGAATATCGTCATTCAGCCATAATATCGCATCTCAAAACAACCAAGCCCTCAGAATGACCTACGATGAAAACAAAGCTAAAAAGTCGTGAAAATAATCATCACCCAAAAAAAATGCAATAAAATTCTGTGTCCGTGTGCCGTCTGATTACGCGGATTAAGACAAAGTTCATGTTCAGTCCAATCTGCGTTCTTATAGAAGCTTAACCATATAGGGTCCTTCCAGTTCATAGCCCATCTTCCTGTAGTAGTTCCTTGTTCCTACACCTGGAAAGGAGACGAAAAACAATGGCAACTCGTTTAGGACTGAGTATTGCCAACCTAATGAATCGATGCGTGCTTTTAAATAAATTGACTGATAAATTGACTTAAACTGTGCTTTAAATTCTCACCTGAAATGACCGCCAATTTGTAGGAGCCATGTTCATCCCTGGCAATTCTCTCCGCTTCTTCCATCAACATCATCCCGAATCCCTAATTGAACCAAGATCAACCAGCTCCGTTAAACTACACATCCACCACAAGAGTATCCGCATCAGTTTTTGGCTTGTGTACCTGATGTTGAAACTTGCTGGGGTCCCTGCTACTGACAGGGACCACGCTGCCGTACACGTGCAGCTCGCGGACGATGGACACGCCCCCTTTCAGCTCCGGTCGGAACGACTGCGGGGAGCATCGGCGCAGACGCAGTAGTCCGATCAGAATGTCCTGCTCGGGATCCTCGTAGGAGAGGAAGGTCTCCCAGCTACCGTTGGCCACGTAATCCCTCCGCACGAGCTCCACCTGAACATACCAGATAACATTGGTATGTTCATCTGACATCCTGTGGATGATCACTTACCTGGTAGGGTCGAACTTTGTGGTGAATCTCCCGAATGCCCACTTCTCTGGTACGGACATCTCGACACTGCACACAAATGTAACATAAATAGGATATACACAAGGGATGGGATATTTGTGGTCTTAGTTTAACTCATTCAAACCCAAAAACGTGCAAACATGTTTTATAATACTTCACTCCCAAAAACATATTTTTGTTTTTTTCTCTGACATGAAGAGATGGCTTAAAGCAATGGTAATTATTTAATAAAACGACCAGCAGGTGGCAGCAGAGTATAAGAGATCAGTCAAGGCCATGTTGCACCTGCATGAAGTAACTTGTGAAATTCTGCACATTTTTACAATTATAAAATACAACTTGACCCCAGTCTCCACAAATATATGCATTATTATTAAATTTATTACTGCTAAATTTTGGCGTTGCAACTGGAATTCCCCCAGTAAAGCCTTTTCAAGTAAGGGGCGGCCATTAATCGCCTGTTAAAAAAAAAAAATTGTGGCGTTAAAGGAACTTTAAATTCATCACTTAAGATTAACGGACTAATTTTGACACCCCTGTTTAATATTTTAACTTGGTACAAGTATGCATCACTGCATTCAAATGAGACTTTGAAATACTGCTGACTCAGTATAAGGAAAGCAGTACATTTCATGTTTTCGCGTGGATTTGCTATGTAAGTGAAGAAGTAAAACAGGGACGAAAGGCAAAGTTGCCTGATGAATGTTGGAGGTTGCCAGCAGGTCCTAGGGAGTGTGATGGTGCAGGTGTTATCAATCGAAATGAACTCGGGGGAGGTACTTCACTTCTATCCTACGCTCCATTGGTTCTGATCTATTCTCGTCAGGTTTATAAATCTGTCCTCTTCCCCTACCACAGCAGCTCAGGCAAATTCCGCAGTTAGCATCAATTTGATATATGCTCTGAAGTCTTTGGTGATCCCGGTTGAGTGTTTGGACTCCTTTTTTTAGTCTTTTAGTTTAATAGGGGCGTCTCACCTCAGTGCCCATATCCTTCATCCTGGCTAGTGCCAACTCTCGCAGGTTTCCGTGTTCCACTCCAGAGCTCACCAACGGCATTGGGATGTCCCTAGTGGGTGGAGACGAAGCAAATTATTTCCGAAAAGGAAGATCCTGACCGGGGTATTTGCATGGGTAAAAATAAAGTTAAAGTAACAAAAATACTAGAACGTCTACAATATTAACATATTGTTAAATAAATGGCACTTACCTCTGCACACGATAAACCCGTGTCCAGGGCGGCACCAGCGCCAGGATTCGGGCCACCAGGTCGACCAAGGTGCTGGGTGTGTAGCTCTTGTAGCGGCCAGTCTTCCACAGCTCATATAGGCCTGTGCCCCGGATCACCAAAGTCGGGTACAGCTTTAAACCATCGGGCCTGAATGCTGGATTCTCAAAGAACTCCTACAAAAAGACAGATAAATGTGGTCGTTTCTCTAGGTTGTACCACCAGAACCCTTTCAAATCAATCTGCCATCTGTGCACTAAAAGGTAAGCAGCAGAGACAGTGTGTTGATGTTCTTTCGGGTTTTGTCATATTTTTAGTGATTTGGTTCTTTTATCCTTTTGAAGGACGAACTGTGGTTAAAAGCAAGCTTTCTGACAATGGGCATCTTTGAGTAAACTTTGTGTATCATTCACATATTTTGAGGCCAGGCTGAGTGCCCTTTTTTTTTTTTTTTTTTTTTTTTTTAATTCTGATTCACAAGAGTTTAGTTTGATTCGATTTTTTATTTTGATTCAAATCACTTCAGTTCAATCCGATATCGATTAATTATGGAACATCAAATCTTCTTAACTCATATGATCCCAAAAAAAACATATAAAAACGTTCTACTGTAAATATTGCTATGGTCCAAAAACACATTTTTGCTAGAACATACAGAAGGCTTTGATGCAGCTCGTGACCTGAAGAGGACACATAAAGCAATGGTATTTATTCCAAAAAACGGCCAGCAGGTGGCAGCAGAGTGTAAGAGATCAACCAGGGCCATGTTGCAAAAGGCTCTTTTCCCCAGTGTTTTAAACAGATTTGTGAATAATTAATTATACTTAGCTATATTTGAATGATAATTGCTGCAAAATGGAAACAGATTGCAAAATCAGTCAAAATCCAGTAAAGTCGGGAGTGAATGGAGTTGCTGGTAGTGAATGAGTTAAATGTCAACGACATGATAAAAACTCCACAAATAAGTTCTAAAGTATATTTTACGGAGGCAGAATATGATTTAGTTTATTAATGAAAGTAACACGTGTTATATTCAGTTAAATGTTACACAAACATTGACATCAGCAAGGGTGAGATAAATAGTTTCATAATTCAATTCAATAATTGTAAATATAAACTTTAAAATATTCTGAATTGTCTTTAAAGTGCAATAAGTCAGGTCTTTCATAAATTTAAGAAAAATAATTTTAAATTCATGCGGAGTACATTTCAAGAAAACAGCAAAATACAAAAAAAAAATAGCCTTTAAAATTCCATTTTCTTTAGAATTTATGAAAAAAATAGATATTTAAACAAGAAGGGCCAAAACATGCCTTGTGAAAATTAAACAGCACTAAAAAAAAACTAGCCATCAGAGGGTGCTAGAACTGCACAAATAGAAATCAACCTGACTTGTTTTTAACAGATGTGCTGCTTTTAATGCTGAGAAACAGTGATGGAAACATAAGGATTTATCCAAAGAGATTAATTCAGATGTCTAGAAAAGTGTCTCAATATTACAAAAGAATGGTCAGTGGGCAAAGTTCCTGTCCCAAACATTATGAACAGCCATCCATTGTAACGCGGATGTCAAAATGGAGAACGCTACAAGACAGTTCTGACATTCAATAAAACCAAACAGAAGAAGCAATCTAGATCAGTCAGTGAATCAATATCATTTCCTGTCATTTTACACTTTTGGCATTTTTGAAAAGAGCCTTGAAAATAGGTTGTCAGCACTGCTCCCACATGGCTGAGCACTAAACCTAATCGGAGTAGGACTGAAACCAGACTGCCATAATATTATCGTCCTACCTATAACAGGTGTCTGATGATTATTTAGGCGGCTTTTAACTCAATACAATATTATTTAGAACTCATATCATAGCTCTTGCTGCTTAAAGGAGAGGGACCCTGTTCAGGACGTCTCTCCCTTGGACGGAGCGCATCTGTAAACCAGAGATAAGTGAGAGAGGATCGTAGGCTAGAGGGGAATTGTAATCGAATTTCACTATCAGGACAACCATGGGAGACGCAAGGAGGATGCAGAGTTGCGCGACACACACTTTCTGCCAGCAGTGACTGTCATCCGCTATGACGGCTGCCTCTATAAGATCACATTATAAACAAATTGAATGCATTTTATTATTATTGCAAGACAAAAACTATATCTGGGCTTCCTGTGGCTTATCACTACTGGGGCTGTGCCAGTGAGGCTAGAATTCAATTTTCAAGCAGGCTCTATTGATTAAAAATGTTTTCACTGAAATCTCATCTGATGCTTGCGTCATATCACAGGCATTTGATTTGTTTCCCGCCAATTAGATGGTAAAAATAAATGCGAGATTTTAAAGACGACTGCTGCCTTGCAACCCAAATATTTTTTAATTGAACTACTCAAACAACTATTTTGAAATTGTTAAAATGTATTTTGTTTGTCGAGGACACCACTTTATTTTATGCTGGGAAAAATACATTTAATGTATTACCAGTAATAGAGAAAGAGTTTCAGAATATTATGCAATGGTTCAATGCCAACAGACCATCTATAAATATTAGTAAAACCAGATTTATGTCTTTTAGTGATATACCTCCCCTTTGTTGGTGCGTTAGGCTCGAGCTGACCCTGGCAAGAATAAGATGGAGAACATGAAAGACCCCGGGTTTACACCGGATGCGGTTGCGGTGCGGTTGCGGTGCGTTCCGGCGACGCAAGCAATTAGATTCCATTCATTCGAATGGTGCAGTTTACACCGCTTGCGGGTGCGTTGCGTGTCGACTGCGTCTCAGCTGCGGCGTGCCGCAGGCCTTCCGCAAGGATAGACCTATTTTCTATTTTTGCCGGACGCCGCAGCGGTAGGCCTCCGGCGAATGGCAAGCTAGCACAAAACACATCGAGCGGGACAGGAAGACCGACGCAGTTTCAAAATAAATTTCCGGTTACCTTTCAGAATAAAACACTCGCCAGCTCCTATTTCGCAAGCTTATCAGCAAAACGTGACGTGGGCGTCGCCGGGCCATGTGCTCATTCACGGTTTAGACACCAGCGAACATGGACGAGGAGAGGTTTATATTGGAGGTGGAAAACCACAAAATAATATATGATACGGCACATCCTTTTTATAAGGACAATCAAAAAAAGGATGCTGCATGGAATCTCATAGCAGAAGAAGAAGAAGAAAAGGTTAAATCAAAAGAAGTCCACCTCTCTTTCTGCTTCTCTGTTGAGCACAGACTTTCTGTATGTTTGTCGTTGTGAAATGCCACATGATCGCGCGGGCGCGGTCCCGCGAGACACGTTGGGAAGTGGGCGGCGACGGAGCTGCCGGACCGCAGCTGTGCGGAGCCGGTGTGGATTGACAAAAAAATTGACCCGTCCGGAGCGCGCAGTCAAGACGCACCGCACCGCAACCGCATCCGGTGTAAACCCGGGGAGAGTGTGCTCAACGGGTTTCCATGTCTGAGTGCTATGACAGAAAAATGTTCATGTAACCATCGTTAATAGTACAGGGCCCATTATTTCAAATCCTGGCGCTAGGGCATTTAAGGAAGAAGAGTTCATGACAACCTAGGCTTGATATAGGAGCGACATAATGATCATGCGATCTGGGAATGTCATGAAAATTACTTCAGAGGAAAGACGAGGAAGAGACAGCAGAATAACAAGGTAGAAAAGGTTTGAATGGAAAGAAGTTATGACAAAAAAAACAGTGAACTCATACATTCAGAAAGAAGATAAAGTGCCAAGCGTGACGGGAATGAAAACAGCGTTTAATGTCCTCCCCCAATGTTACCGCATTACCATAATATTACCATATGATCACGATACACTTTCACGTAAAGAAACCAGCTTGCAGACAGACACACTTGTTATTCAATTCTGCAATTGTATGCTTTAAAAGTGTCCTACACAGACATTTTCAAAATTTCAACAAATCCCAAGTCCCATGACATCAAGCAAGAGTAGCTTCCTAGTTATTGGTCACATTCAAAGGCGCAACTGTCCTGTGCACCACTTTAAATGGAGTTAATTAGACACACTTCATATTCACAATCCACCATGCACTTTAGACTTGATGCCTTTCATTGAACAATCTTGGGAGATTAACTCTTTTTGTAAAGTTAATTAACTGCCAACCTTATATAGACAAAATAGGGGGAAACACCTATTCAAAAACACTGATGATAAACATTTTGGAATTTGCAAATGTTGATTTTCTGACGTTAATTTCTTTTAAATTAAACAAACAAATGTTTTCAAAGCATAATGCATTTGTGCCTAATGTGATTGAATAGTATAAGTTTTGAAATTAGCTGCTATCTTAACTAAGTTCCTTGAGAGATGATCTTAAATTGGAAGTCGTCAATTATTTTCTTTACAGTAATACGTTCTATGCACCTTCACTAGCCTAAACACAGCATTCTAATTAATAATGTGTTTGTGGAATATGAATTAAGCAGCATAATCCACCCGTTTTTTTTGTAAATCCATTTCAGGGTCCGGCCATTTTGTCGACCGAAAATGACATCACAGTTGCTGAGGGCTCAGGAAACCACCAATCACGGCTCACCTGTTCTATGAGTTTGGTCATGTGATGTTAGTCCTGACCAACTGTGATGTCATGATCAGTCGACAGCAAGTGGCAAAATGGCCGCCCCGTTAATTCATTCTATGCTCGTAACTCACACTTGAAATAATATTTTCCTCATTTTATATCATAATTACAAAATAGGCTTTCATTTTATTTGTGCATGTACAAATATATTTATTTATAAATGTTAGATTTTAAAAAATTGGGAACTGAATTATGAATCGGTTTCTCAAAGCACTTCAGTTCTTTTGCCCATAGTAGTGGTTTAGTTTTCATCATCTGTTGGGGAAATCCAGGTTTTGTACTTTTTCACAAAGCAGTGAGTCACAACTTTGCAGGTATAACTCATTAGACACAGAGATTAAAGACCATTGGAAAAGTTCAGGAGACACAAAAAACTGCAAAAGTGTTCCAGACAGTGCTGAGACACTTGACTGGCACATTTCCATAAGAGCCGCAGGGGCGTGTCACAATCTCACACTCACCGATTAGTTACACGTCTTTGTTTTGCATCATTGCGTTTCTTAATTGCTTAATTTTGTGTGTTAGCAGAGCAAAAAAAGCAACCCAATAAGCAGAAATTGTTCGAGGTATCAAACGGAGTTGCTGATATCCTACAGTCACGCTCTGTTCTGATTCGTCACGTTCGCATTAAAGCCGCGTTTCCAATCAGAGCAAGAGAGTGAGCCTGCTGTTGAGAGACATCTGACAGCCTCTTCTTTTGAGTCACCTCACAGTCGGGACTGACAGTGTTGCTATTTTGGATTCGACGTGAAGGACTTCTTTGATACTACAACACTGTGCAGTAAGTAGTAATGACGCATGGTGAGGCGGAGCAAAATGAGACGTGACGAGACAACGCCGTGAACAAAAAAGCTAATGACTTGATGCATCACTCTAATGACTTCATATCAACCTGAAGAAAATAGCCAACAATAACAAATCAAAAGAAGAGATTGGAAAAGAAAGCATTCTAATACTTGGCAGTGGGCCACACTAACTTTTTTTTTTATCCCACAATCCTATTTTGTTTTACAATGACAGCATTCAAAACGCTGAAGTAACACACTAAATGCATTTTAATAAAACATGTTAAATGTACAATGTAACATTAATAATATTCCCTATTGGACTAATATGGAACAACGAAACTGTCACTTAACGTAACATAAATAAAACTGTCAGATAGGTTACCTAGTTAAAAATAAATAAATAAATAAATAAATAAATATATATATATATATATATATATATATATATATATATATATATATATAACAAAATTGGCAATTTAACCCATCTACACCAGTTCAACTGTTGAGATTGAACGGCTTGTGACAATGTCACCCCGACATGAAAACCATTTTTGATGGGTGACTGAACCCCTTCGGTAATATCACTATGCACCACTAGATGGCAGAAATGGCTTAAAAAAAAAAAAAAAAATCGAATGGACATTAACTTGACCTTAAAGTGCATTGTACTCGTGAAGGAACTGATAAATTTACAACAAAGATTTCCTGTACTGCCTCTATGAATCTACTGCTCTGTGAAGTATCGCTCTGAAATGTAATAATAATAATAATAATAATAATATAGGCACTTACAATGAACTGCTCCACATCTCTCTCTATCCCAACATTGGGCAGGTCTGGCATCATGTGGGCCACCACTTTGAAGCCAGCATCTTTTGCCAGGTGGAAAGACTCGCACACCGCTCGAACCGTGTGACCCCTGCCATGCAACCAGACAAAAACCATACACAGTCAGTCAGACCACGTCCTTTGCTTAGTCTTGCAGTCAGCCCACTGACCTGTTGGTATCCCTGGCCACATCTTCGTACACACTCTGCACCCCGATCTCCAGTCTTGTGCAGCCGTAGCCCAGCATGTCACTCAGGTGTCGCTTCAGGCAGTAGTCGGGCCGCGTCTCGATCGTGATTCCTACACACTTGGTGTTACTGCGCTCAGAGTACCTGTGGATGTCAAATACGTCTATTTTTTTTTTAGATGTATCCATCAACGTAACTGCCATCTTTTACTTTGCCGTGTTATTTTATTTGATGATTTACTATAGTTTGACAGAGACAACATTATTGGGGTAATTTAGCAACATCAATTTACACGCTGAGAAGAGTGCAAGGCTCATTACTCGCATTAAGGACGTGCAGATGCAATAAAATTAATATGATAGCAAAAAAATATGATTGCAAAGCAAATGTTAAATGAGATATTAATGAGTATTTGCTTTATGTCACAAGCAATTTAAAAGGTTTAGAGAGAGTTTTGATTATAAATGGATACATCCTTTTGCAAAATCAGAATCAGTACCAGCCTTGGGGTTATGATTACAATGAATGGACTACAGTATATGTACTGTGAAAGGTGCCTCTCATAGTTGTACAGTAAGCCAAGAAAGCATCATCAGCAAACTCAACATCTTTCAGCACATTATTTTGGTTCAATTGCCCTTAACTTTACGATTATGATGGCTGTAATTGCTCTCATTCTAGACCACAGTAAAAAAAAAAAAAAAGCGTGAATAAACCCAATTACAAGCTACTGTTTTAAGTCAGTTTTACTGAATTTATTCGGAACAAATAAGACAATTCTCTTTGTACGCATTTGGTTTCTTGGCCGCAAGAACAACTATGGAACTCACATAAATTGTTAAGCTTCTTTGCCCACCCATCTAATTTTGAGGATTCACCATGGGAAAAAAATAAAAAAATCATTTTTTTTCTTTTTTTTAAATACATTAATAAAGTTCTACTTTTTGTCAAATTTATGGACATAGCATGGCAATTTTTTTTTATTTTTTTTAAGAAATTTTATGGTAATTTTCAGGATTTCTTCTTTTGTTTTGGGGGCATTTTATGGTTATTTTTTGAACATTTTATTGTATTTATTTTTTTTATTATTTTATTTAATTTTTTTAATATATATAAATTCCCTGACATTTTTTAATGCAATTTCATGGACATTTTAATGGTAATTTTCTTTTTGGATGTTTTATGGTCACTTTTTGGACATTTTTTAGGTCATTTAAAAAAATAAAAAATAATTATCTACATTTTATCTATCTCTTTGTCTCTTAAAGATTTGCACTGACATTTTTTTTGAATATTAAATGATTCATTTTTTATCTAGATCATTCATTTATTTAAAGAATATTTGATCTAAAAATATATATATACAAAAAAAACAATTTAATTTTTTTGTTTTTGTTTTTAAGAGTTCCACAGGAGAGTGACTAGAGAGCCACATGTGGCTCTAGAGCTGCAGGATGCAGACACCTGATCTAGTGCGACCATTGTAGAAAGCTTTCCATGATGTATGTCCTAATTTATAGACATCCAAATTGCAGAGAATAGTTAAATTGTAGATAATAGTGTTTTATGTGTTTTAATAATTCTGTAATAATAACTGTGCTGGGTCTAGTGAAATACTAATCTGCCAATGACCCATATCCCAATATAGCATTTATTTATTTTTTCTTAAAATTGCATAAAATAAATGGCAATTTTCCATTCTCATGATTGTAAAACAGCCACGTAGTATCGGGTGACACCGCAAATACCGATACCTTCAAATAAGGTAAGTAAGTAAATTTTATTTATATAGCACCTTTCATGGACAAAAAGGTCACACAGTGCTTCACGGGTAAAATTGATCACAATAAAAACAAAACAAAACAATCAAATACAAAACACACAAAGTAAAACAAAATAAAAGTTAAAAAAAAGACACCGATACCATCCATCCCTCATCATTATATTACACAAAGTAATTTCCACAACTATGCATATAAATTGGAAGTTATGCGTCTCATCACCTTTTTCTGAGAAGACTTTCTACAAGATTTTGAATTCTACCTGTGGGAATTTTTACGAGGTCAGAGATGTTGCACTGATATTGCACCTGAGAGAATCCTGCTCATCTGGAAGAGCTTGATGTCAAGTAGGCGAACAGAAATATCTCGTCGTCACACTAGCCTGCTTTCATTTTCCGAATGACCATTAGCTCTCCTCATGCCAGCTCGTGTTTCTTCTGATTCTGTAGGTCCTGGTCGTAAATATCCATCTTTTACAGTCTGCTGGTTGATGTACACCAATTATAGGAGTTTGTGCTGCTGAGAGGACAATCAGATTGTGTGAAATGAATCAATAAAAAGTCTATTATCTTGGGTGATTATATCGACGTATCTGGCTGATGTGAAAAGATGCGGAGCAGCGTGACCATGCTGAGGTGAGTGTCATACGTGGGCACGCACGCCAGAAACAAAAACACTCACCACGCCGCCCCCTCGCCACCGAAACTCCATAGCAATTACTGCAATCAAAGCATCTTAACAAGGCCTGCTGATAGCTGATAAGCTTCTTTTTTTCCTCCCCTCTCTCTCTTTTTTTAACACACACACACACGAGCGCTGCAAACGCATACATATGCTGGGAAAATGACGCACAACCAAACTGCCCTCTTTGTTCTTATCAGACTTCAGTGAAGTAAACAAACAAACTCTTGTGGGGAAAAAAAAGCTATTATTTGGTCCAAATCGTCTGACGTCGTCAGCTCCCGAGCAAATGGGTAATTCTACTTTGACTTTGAATCTTCTCCAAGTCATCTTAAAAAGTTGCTCCTCATCCATTCCGAGCAGGCATGAGCCCAATTTCATTCAAAGCTCAGTGCCTCAGTAAGCGAGAAATCAATGGAAGCAGCCCCCCAAAAAACTCTCAGACGTGGTCTTATTTCTCCTGAATTTTGGGGTCAGATGTTTAATGAGGTCTGCTGACATGGGCGTTAAAACTTCCATCTAATGGAATTGTTGCTGGTGTGGTGAGTTTGTCAGTTTTTGTGTATTATGGATGGTCAGAGTTCAAGGGAACAAGTTGTTTGAGAGCAAAAATGACTAACAAGGTGGTCCTAAAAAGCGCCATAGTATAGCTACTGTGACTTGAAGCAATCAGATAGTGAAACAGCTCCCTCTAGTGAACAAAAGAATATTACAGTTATTATACAGATGCAGCACGGTGGTTAACCGTCAACTTTAAGTTTTGTTTTTTTTTCTAATCAAAACTGAACTGTTGCGTTTCCACTGTAGTTTTGTTCCCTAAGGCCCCTAAACTTAAAAAAATAGTTTTAGGGTTTTAATGCAATAAAAAAACAAAAATCCCTTGTGAAGGAAACATGATCAACTTTTGAGTACCTTACAGCCTCAGCCACATTATTTGACGTGTGTCCAGACAAAGCATCGTGGAGATTCCGAATGAAGTAATCCCTGTAGTCTTCAGACAGAGCCATGAAGGTTCCACCCATCACAATGAATTCCACCTTATCCACACTGTGGCCCAGCTGCTTTAGCTGCAGATCACACAAAATACATATATGTTGTTGAAGTAATATGGTTTGCACAGCAACAACAGTTATGGGAGCTAAAGAATAACAAATGAATCTAATTTGTCTGCCGCTTTTGTCAAACAAAGAGATGCAATAGCGGCCTCTGCTGTCACGAGAGGGAGTTACAGGTACGATTCATCATGGGATAGTATCCTATTATAGAGAAGTGAATTCTTAATTGAGAATTTGATACAAGACCAAAAATATGTGAGGAAAGAAGTGAGACTGCAGAGTGTGAAGGGCTCTTCCTCCAGGATTTGCTAAATAAGACCACTATGAACTAAATTTAAAGACCTAGAGCATGACAATTTATTCTAATTTAATCATGCTGTAAGATGGTTGTTTTAAAGGGCTCTATAAATAATTTGAGTTGAGAAATGTTACACCCGGAGTGGGCAGTAAAATACAGTAGTCCTGTGGGAAAAATGGTCAGGCAGTAAAAAGCAGTACTTAATTGTGCATAGCAGAATGATATAGAACTACATGATGTGCAAAAACCTATTTAAAGACAACACGAACATCTTTACAATATGTTAATAATAATAATAATAATAATAAATCATGGCTCTCCCGTTTAATGAAGCTGAGCCATGACTGGTCATTGCTGCTGAAATTGTGAATGAAAGAATTCTTATTGATGTTTGTTCACCTGCCTTCTTTGTAAATTCATGACTTTATTGTTGGAGTAACTTTAAGTGAATTGGAAACAGCTCACTCAAGCTGAATTACAAGAAGAGTTGCCAGAAAAGTTGATGTAGTGTGTTGATGCTTTGCATACTGGGACAATGAAGTTGTGGCAACTGTCTATTTACATGCCCTCATTGGCCAGTGGCAACAACCACTTACAATGAAAGCGTACGACTGACCTGCTCCACACGATGCCTGGTCTGAATGTAGGGATCATATCGCGCTCGAATGGCTCTCATTGAAGTCGGCTATGACAAAGAAAAACAAGAGATCAATTACAAATATGTTGAGAAACCAAGTCAAGACAAACGCCAGATTGTCTTCAAATAGGGCCTCCAGTCTAGTAGAGTCTCTTCAGATTAACTTCATGTTCATGTTTCTGGGACTAGAGGAGTTCCGATTATTTCTGTCTAATATGTCTTTGCCTTGTATGTCTAGGTTCATTTCATTTTCATTTTTTAATTTAATTAAAATAATTTAATTAATTTGATTTCATTTTTAACCCCTTCCCTTTCAGAAAGAGCAAACGACAATGATATTCAAAATGAGTTTGTTTTTTTCTTCTGAAATTTTTGCAAAATATGAGCCTTTTGTAAACAAAAACAAAACATTTATATAAACACAATCCTACTTGTTTGATGCCATAGTTTTTATTCATATATATTTTTTGCTTATGTCTTGTAAACATACTAACAAAATAGTACCTGTCAGTGTAAATTTGCTTTCTATAATTTTCTTTTTGTTATTGTTGTGCATGTATACAAACTTTGATTCATTTTATAACTTCATCTTTTTATTTTTTTTTGTTATTTTTTTTAGGGTGATTTAAAAAAAAAAAAATGAATAAAAATCTGTCCATGGACTACAGGTGGAAAATAGCCTTTTTGCAAACCACCTGGGGCATTTACAGTCGTGTTTAAATAAATTTGTTCAACAATTTAACTTAATAAAATGAGCCTGTGTTGCTGAGCTGGTCCATGTGTTTTTATAAATAAAGTTTGACATTGAGTTGAGTAAAATAAATGGTTCAGGCCACTACTGTATAAGAAGAAATACAGCAGTCTGAAAAACTGTATATTACCTCATAACCAGTGTAAGACTGTGTGGAGTATTCAAAGTCTGAGTCCGGCCCCCCAGGGCAGTATCTACAAACATGAGCATGGCAGACGAAAAAGGTGAGTCTATAAATACATGGTGAGTAAGTAGTTTACAGTGAAAAGGTATTGCCCCTTCCTGATTCCGATCATTAGACACATTTATATATTTTAAATATCTAAGTGTGATAAATATGCAAACAGTCCGAAATCACAAAGGAGCAAATAGGTTTTGTTTTTTTTTAAATTATATAATAATATTCAAATGCTCTGCTTGATATTTGTCTTGCAAAAACACAGACAATTCAACAAACTAGCTAAGGTTGAGGGCAGCTGTCACTTACACACAAATGTTGCCGGTGAAGCTGATATGCGGACATCGATGTGGTTTGCACATCACAGCGACAACTGCAATCTATAGAGAGAGAAAAAAAAAAGGAACAGGGACTTGAGGGACAAATTGTACACATTAATTAATAGTAACGTGAGAGTGATGTCAACAATGTTAATTACCTGTCAGAGAGCTACTTACCCCACTAGCAGTGCGGATTGGTTTGGCCTTTAGCTTGGGTACCAGAGCACGTCGGTATTGTGGAGGAACAGCAGCTATAATATCCACTAAACGAGGCTGATCCTCCAGGCCATATTTAGCGGAGGTCTTTGTTTTCAGTCTGATAGAAAATAAGAAGTGTAAATAGCTGCTGACGATGATATCTACAAACATAATAAAGCTGTCAGAGAATAATAAATCCAACAAAAATGTTAAGTACCACAAAATACAATTAAATCTCCCAAATTGTCGACCTTAATGTTGTGGCCATGCAGTCCCAGTGCATTTGTCATATAGTACAAGGATTATATTGTACTTTTTCACAACACAATGTGAAGTGTCAAGTCACAAGTGTGTTCCATACTTATTGAGGTTGATGTCTTTTCCCTCTTCGTGTGCTTCAACCAGCTGTTTGATGACATCGGCGATTGTCATCATCATCAGTTCAGCTCGACTGAGGTCACCTGTCATTAAACAAATTCCCAAATATAAAAAATTACCAACGACTTACAAATTGAGAGGAGCAACAACACTGAATGCCAATTGAGCAAATTTATGGTGACATAACATAATAAAACAACTGGTAACGAGGTAATCTTGTGGCAAGAAAACAACGATGACTTAATTGTACAATTATTTAGTGATCATATTAAATATGGGTACATAGGACTTGTCGTTAGCATTAGCAACCAACTCCGATAGCAGAGCTCAGAGCGACTCCAAGAACTATACTTCGTCACAAACTCACTCTTTTTCTTTGGCTTCCCCATTCTTCCGTATCTTTTATCTGCCTAATTCAATTGTGTTTAAGAACTTCACAGACACGGATTGGCCACGCTTGCGGACAAAAAAAACAGTAAACAACTCCACGTTGCATCGGAACACGGCTTGCCGCTCAGGAACTGGTACTGTCGTAAAACGGCGTAAGCGAGTTCGCATTTAAAACATGCGCACAAGCTAAACAGGTTTACCTACTATATGTGAATATTAAATTTTAATTTTTTTTCCATGCCTCTTGTGGCTACAGTGAGACTTTGTTTTCCATAATGTATTTATGCCAAAAAAAAGTGGATCTTCAGAAGAGAATACTTGATTGAAACAAAGTATAAACCTCATATTATATTAGAATCTTTAAAAGTTAAATAACAGAATTACTATAGCACAATACATGGACCGGAAATGATACAGTACATATAATTTCACCTGTCCAAAAGTGTGTGAAAGAAAGTAAAAACATCCATTATACACTTTGCTCTTCGTGTGTTCTAACTTCTACCGTGTACCATCCATTGCCTAGTGGTCATATTGATATACAAATTATAATGCAAACACGTTTTTATTTGCGTTTATACATATTATGTGTACACGGTGACGACAAGTGGCTTGTTTCTCAACGTCGTTGAGAAGGGTGAATAACAGACTTATATAGCATACGGACCGACCCAGTGGTATTGAAGTGATTCACGTGCTGCTGAACAGGTGGTTTACAGATCAGATGCCGACTGGCAACTTATTCCCTGGCTAAATCTCACCGCAGTAAATCCCTTGAGCTGCGAGGCGACATGGTTTGACGAATCTCTACGGGAACTTTCAGGAAATACAACAGGTGGACGAGCCCACACGATGCCCTGTGGACCACCGTAAGTGACTTTGTTACACCTGCAAATATTACCAAAGGTTTGCTCGAACAGCTTCGTTCAAATTTACTAGTACTACAGTATTTTAAAATAGTTTTCTTGTGTTTCTGTAAACCAGTTCACGTTAGCGTACTTGGCTAACAGAAGGAGACGTGGGTGTCGGTTGACTGCGCACTTCCAAGGTTAGTCATTCGTTGTATGCACAAAATTGAAGTGAAGCTTTTGTTTGATAAAACGTTTCTTTTTCGTGTCGTGTGTTTTATCGCTTTTGTTAATTTTTAATAGCTGAGACTGTACATGCTTGCTGGTCATACCCTTAGAAAATTCCGTTGAGCACATTGGGGTTATTAATTTGGGCTATACGGGAAGTGTCAAATTAACCATTACTATTTTGTCCCACAGGTCAGGCAGCACCATGGATGACAACAAGCTGAATGACTCCAACGTTAAGGTCGCCGTTCGTGTGCGACCAATGAGCAGGAGAGGTGAGATAAAATGTCACACAGACAGTCACCATGCATTTATGATTTTATGTGTCCCATTAGACAGACGGGCTTTTAGAATTCTCTCTAGCTCCAGTGGGCATTTTATACTATTTCCCTGTGTTCTTTTAAATTGAGAGGTTTGTTTGCTTTCTTGCTGTTTTTTTTTTTTTTTTTTTAAAAGGTGACAGTTTGAATGGAAAATAAAACAAGTGCAGAATGTGGCGGGGGAGTTACCACATCCTGTGTTTTAAAATGGTCTGTATCTTATTTAAACAGCAAGTGACAATTGTTTTTTTTTTTGGCTCTCAATTGGCACATTTTGTATATCGCTGATGGGCAGAATCCTCATACCTCCAACTGTTAAGGAGACCCCAAGATCAACAAATTAACATTATCAATGAGAGGAAAAACATTTTAAATACTTTAGATTGGTTAATAATACTAATTTAAAAAAAAAAAAAAAAGAACGAAACAAAAAAATTTGAAAAAATAAGAAATTTACCAAATTGTGACAATGAGGTTTCAGCCGGGCGCCAGCAATATGCATTGTAGGACTAAAACACATTTAAACGGATATCTTAAACGGAGAGTGAAATCAGGCCAATTCCAAATATGGATAAACATTGATTAACAGTATGTATCTGATATCTGTCAGTGCGAGTGCAGCACAAACGGACAGATCGGCTATTGCCACTTCCGAACATCCGTGCATTTCTGATATTTCCCAATGCAACGTTGCCTGTGAGTAGCGTACAAACCAGGCAAATTGTTGTCGTAGTCTTAAACGACATTTTATCACATTTTGAAATCAAAATAACGATCCAAAGTCCAATGCTCTTAAATGAGCGGAGAGCTTCCTTTCACCGAGTTGACCGCCATTTTGACTTTTGATGTAAGATTGGAATTGTCAATAATACCCAGAGGTGGGTAATAATAAGCTACATTACTCCAATATATTTGCTGAAGTAACTTTTTGGATAAATTGTACTTGTTGGAGTAATACCTGAACCTCACATGCATATATTTTCATTTTATATGCATGAAAATGTTCAATTATTTATTTATTTATTTGTGCTTTGTGTTTTATTTAAAACATATTTTGTGTTTTTCATATCCATAAAGTTGAGTTAAATAAAACCTCTGCCCAACATGCAAGTGAAGGTAGAGAGGATGGATTATTGTCTTGCGCAATCAGGATTTGTGTGTGCTTTTGAAGGCAACGCTTTACTTTAACAGAGTGTTTAGGTTGAATCCGTATGTTATACCTGAGGAATACCTGTTCTATCGTCAGAGTAGTGCTCATGACTGCTGTGGAAGTTTATGATGACCTTTGACCTTGTGCAGTGGGCAGCTGATGTTGTAAAACAGTGTTGCAGACAAAAGACAAGCATATTTTGGCACTGTTTAAAAATGTTCTAATTCCATCCAGAAAAAGACCTGACGGCAAAATGTGTGGTAGAAATGGAAGGGAACCAGACAATATTGAATCCTGCCATTGCAACTTTGAGCAAAGGAGACCCCCGGTAAGTGAAACACAGTTCATTTCAATTCATTTAATTTAGCAACCTTAATTAATACTGATGTTGTGGACAGCCACAAAAACATAGAATTTACTGCATGAATACTATATTGACATTGAGTGAATAAGGTCATAATCTTGTTACACTGCAGTTCATAAAAAAATGCTTGGGTTTTGAAATATATGTTTTAATCTAATGTATGCAGGTATTGGTTAATTGTGCCCAACTGGTGTTAATATATTGTTAATACCAAAGGAATTTCTCTTGCTCTGCTCACTGGCAGCAAAGCAGGCTGTAACCAGCCTGTCTGGTTACCAGCCAATGTTTGGTGGAGCAGACTCATATCCCTCACCTACATGTCCTTCCTTGATCATGCTTCTGTTTACAAAGGGCGTGTCGCCTACTGCCCAGTCTTGTTTGAAAAGAATAATAAAAAAAAAAAAAATGCGCTCAGGAATTAACGCAAAAAAGAAAAACCCAAACTGTTTAAAGTCCACATAATTCAAATTGTGTCTTAAAAGACCTCATTCACAATAGAATGAGACAATGAAGCTTTTGATAATGATATTAATTTGGGTGTGGCTCTTAATTATTGTCATTGTCATTGAAGTAATGTTAAATAGCTGTCCTCTTTTCTGTGGCTTTCCCTTCCCATGTGTACTTGCACACTACATTTAGTTCACCAAAATGTGCTTCATTAAAAAATAAAATAAAATCTGCATCAACAAGGGCAGTAATGATCCGTTTTGTTGTATGCAGACATCTGTGTTGCATCATCATAAGAAACATCTCTAATATTCGAATATTTAGGTTACAGTGAGCTAAAAGCAGCACAGTGGATTAATGGTTGCGCATGTCTGCCTCACTGTCAGGAGATCAAGTTCAGAATCTCTGAGGAGATCCAGTTTAGAATCTCTGTGTGGCGTTAGCATGTTCTCCCCATGAGGATCTCTAAGATTAGACTGGTTTACTTTACTCCCTCATCCTCAAAATATGCTTCCAAAGCAGGGTACACCCATACCGATAAATACATTAACTGATTTTTGCAACGTGAGACACCACACAAAAAAGGAAGATATACTGTAGTAGAATTATGAAACAGAAAATCCGCTTTTAGCTTATTTGGAAATAACATTTTCGTTCTTAAATATGGTGATTTTTGTTTTTTTTTATCGAAAATAGCTCTAAGGTGACACGTTATGACTTCATATTTGCTATTTGGGACCTTGCAAAAAAACCAAACAAACATGCTACTAAATAAAAAAAATAAAAAAACCTTTTCCCCCTATGAACATAATCTGCTTTATTTTTAAACAAAATATTGAATATTTGGTGCATTAAGAAATGTGTAAACTCTTAAGTATAAATAAATAAAATGTTAACATTCTTCTTTTGCTTGAACTCTTCCTAGCAAGTCACAGTGCCCTATCACTGGTGTTTTACAACAGACCCGTGGGCTACTCATGATGTCCTTAGGGCTAACTATTACAGACTGGCACCTCCACGTGTACAGATGTTGTTCTTTTAAGGATAATGGAAAGGCACTCGTGTAACTGTAACTGTATCTCTCATCTATCCTCCCTCTGTCACGCATTCTTCCTCAGTCTCGTCAGTCCTCCTCCGTGCTCGTGAAGGAGAAAAAAAATAGTAACTTGCATCCAATTAGCCCAGAGCCAGCTGAGATAGGCGCCAGCAGCCCCCGCGACCCTTGTGAGGAATAAGCGGTCAAGAAAATGGATGGATGGATACATCCAATTAACTTCAAAGAAGTGGTTTACTCAACTGAAAGCAGCCAATCATATTATACGCTGAATAGAAGACCCTCAAAATTTTTAAGAGCTAATTCGATAGCCAGAACACTATATTTTTTTCTGACAAGCGTTTCCATCAGCTCGATAGCAGTCAGCCTGGCGGTGAATCAGAGTCAAGTAAATGTGCCTGTAAGGTTTTGACAGGTAGTCAGGTTACCTAGTTTGATGAAAGAAAGATCCTCCTTGTATACATAGGCAGCCATGCTATGCATTTTTGGTGCGTCAGTGTGTCCCTTCTGCCCTGACATGCTTCAGCTACGCGTTTTCCCCCTTTGGGCATGCTACGAACAGGTTTTACCAGCTCTCTTTAATGCAGGGACAGACTTCCACAGAGGGTCATACAGAAACAGAAGCACAAGATTTTAACCAAAACACTGAATGGATTTCAATAAGCGGTACAGAAAATGGATGGATGGATGAATGGATTTCCTAATTTGTCATTATCAGCTACATGTGTGTCAGTCAGATGCTTTGGTTGTAACGCAAGTCACTGACTAGCCACTTTTCCAAGGTTTGTGCTTTGTCAGCTTGCTCCCTGACAGCTTGAGCTGAATTGCTGTGTGAGCCTCGGGGGATGTTAATATGTTACAGCATCCTAGGTACCCGCAGCTAGCCACTAATATAGCAGGTTCCATCAGACCCTTTAGACGGGAAAGATTAATGAAGCCTTGTTACTGCTTTCATAACTTGAGAGGCCACCTACAGCAGGGATGTGCAACCTGTGGCTCTGGAACCACATCCGACTCTTTAGCCCCTCGATTATGGCTCCCTGTGGATCTCTTAAGAGAAAAAAAAAAGTAGAAATTAATATTTTTGTACTTATTCATTTGTATTTTTTAGACAAAATATTCTTCAAATTAATTGACTTAGATTTAAAAAAAAAAAAAAAGAATAATTTAATATTCCTAAAAATGTCAGTCCAAATTTTTAAGTTGTCAAGAAAAAAAAAAAACATAAAAAGACCTGTAAATGTCCAAAAACTAATAATAAAATGTCCAAAATGGAAGAGAAAAGGCAGACATTTACCATAAAATGTCCATAAAATTGCCTAAAATGTCAGAAAATTGAATTTTAAAAAAGGCAGAAAAGAAAATCTTTAAAAAAAAAACAGCCTAAAATGCCCAAAAACAAGAGTCAGAAAATTCCCAAAAAATATTTTTTTTGAATTGCCAAAAAAGTCAGAAAATTATTTTTAAAAAAAGAAAAGAAAAAAGGCAGAAAACATTCAAAAAGTAACTCTAAAATGAAATGTCCAAAAACAAAAGAAAGTCAGAAAATTCCCATAAAATATTTTTTTGAATTGCCAAAAAGTCAGAAAATTATTATTAAAAAAAAATGCAGATAATATTAAAAAAGTAGCTATAAAATGAAATGTCCAAAAACAAAACATGTACATGAGACTAACCCTAACACACTGTTCCCTTCATCACAATCTTCAAATGTTTTGCGGCTCCAGACATATTTTTTGTTATTTATTTGGCCTAAAATGGCTCTTTTGACAGGAAAGGTTGCTGACCACTGACCTACAGTAATGGCAGTGACCGGGTGGGCATTTGCATTCTTTAACAGATTCTTTTTTTTTTTGCTGGATGTGCTAGAAGCTGCCCTTGAAGTTAGGATGTAATGTCATCCTTTGAGAATAAGTGTCCTGTAAATAGAACTGTAATTGTTGTCTCTTATCGCTGTTTGCGTTTGATGATAACTCTTGTTTGAAGGACTTTTAAAAATCTGTTGATTTTATCACAGTTCTATCATATCCCAACTTAGAAGCTGCTGTGCATCTTAAGTATGTTGTTATCATACAGACTGGCCCTGTAACGTCCTGTTAGTGTAACGTGGCTTATCCGAGTTGGGCATAATGTAGCACTGGCCTACACTTGGTTTAGTCACCCTTACCTTCCTCCTCCCTCCCCTTTTGTGACTCCTTGGAGCTGGGATTCGCTGCCAGTTATCTTAGGAATGTCCTTGCCAGCCCAGAGAGTACAGGGCTTAATGTTGCTCTTTCATGGGCCAGAAAATCTCACACAGGGAGGGCCTTGTTTCAGTCAATGCGTGGTCATGACTACTTCAGAAGTCTTTTTTTTTTTTTTTTTTTTTTCCAAAACCTCTAAATTGATATGTCTGCTTGCTTAAGGACCATGCTTCTTTTTTTTTTCTGTAGTGCACTCAAAACGTGTCTAATGTGGACCACCCACCGCCCAATTTATCAGGTGCTCTTGCACATTCCAATAGAATCAAAATTGGAACTCTGTGTGCTTCGTGTTTTAAATAATTACGTTTGAATTGTGATGGCAGTCGCTGTTATACTGCAATAGCTTTTGAAAAGACGGTGTAATTACATTTCTTTTTCGTAACCTATGCACTGTATGTGTATTGAACTTAGATCTAAATTTAGTGAATTTAAACTTGAGTTCTAATCTTTTACCCCCCCCCCCCCCGCCCCCCTCCTTTTCCTCAGAAATCAACCAAAGGTTAGTATTAAATAAAAATATGTCACATCTCCTTCTGTTATCAATGCACTAAGTACTTCTGGAAATGTTAATCCTTTCCATGATGTCTTCTTTTGCTTCAGGTTTTTGCCTATGATCACTGTTTCTGGTCCATGGATGAATCCCAGAAAGACAAGTTTGCAGGTTTCCTTTTTTTTTGTTATCAGACTCTGTTCTGTTTATAGCTTGTGTGCCTGATGACTCATTTCTTATACTTATCTCATCACAGAATGTTGGCTGAGCTCTGAACTATTTATGGAGTGAGGGGAAGAAATTGACTGTTTTACTGCTTTAGGATGTAGTCACGTTAACTGACAAAAAAAAAAAAAAAAGAGGAGGGAGAGGGAGAGGAAGAAAATGTACCAAGTCTATTCTCAGCCACCTTCGTATCCTCACATAACAAATAATAATTTTCTGGGTAGGGAAAAAAAATCACAATCTTTGTTGTGAGTGAACTCAACCCACTTATTGCCTTTAAAATGAACTTGAAGGTGAGGTTTGTATTATGCAGAAGACGCATTTTCGCATGTTATTTTTTCCTTTATGTCGTTACAGGTCAAGAAGTAGTATTCCAGTGCCTTGGGGAGAGTTTGCTCGACAATGCCTTTATGGGTTACAACGCTTGCATCTTTGCTTATGGGCAAACAGGTAAGTACTATAAAATCACCTCAGCAAAAATTATGATTCACTTTTGTGCTTTTGGAAGTCACAATTCTTGGTGCTCCCAGTTAGGTTAGATCACCTTCCACATTTGCCTAAGCAATCAAGTTTGTAGCCATTTTTGCATGTGCAAACATTCAGTACATCAAGCCCACACTGTGGTGCACTTATCCATACCCTAACACGTTTATGTACATCGTCACATCATAATATGACACAGCATTTCTGAAACGGTCCTGACTTTGAGGGCTATTTTGAGTCAGTCTGGAGCATTGACATTAGTCAAACATTACAAGTGGTAGTTGTCCTTGAGCACAGCAAAGATTTCAAAACACTGCTTCACTGGGCACACAGAAGCAGCAATTCTGGCTTTTAAATACATCTGAGAGTGCCTTAAAATGGCAAAATGAAATACTCTAGCTCTCCACCATAGTACTCTTTTTTTTTTTTTTCTTTTTTTTTTCTTTTCTTTTTTTTTCTTTTCTTTTTTTTTCATACTACACATGTTATATGCATGACTAGAACAGCTGTTAAACATATCTTCAGAATTTACTTCACAGACAAGTATAGTGTATACAATTGTATAGTAAATTTCACCCATGTCAAAATAAAATGGCGGAAATACAAGTACAAAACATTTCTTTGATTGATATAGTTACTTTTACTCCAGATGTGGATTGTGACACCAAGTGTGCATCTTTAGGCTCCGGGAAGTCTTACACCATGATGGGCTCAGCAGAGCAGCCTGGTCTGATCCCTCGCCTCTGCAGCTCCCTGTTCTCCAGGACCACGAAGGAGGCCCGAGAGGGCGAGAGCTTCACTGTGGAAGTCTCCTACATGGAGATTTATAATGAGAAAGTCCGAGACCTGCTTGACCCTAAAGGGTGAGGAAAACCAGTGACTTGTGTACAGTACACGTACACTAAATCGTTCCGCTCAAGGTGGAGTTTATTCTACGTATGTGATTTCTATTGTACAGTATATTTGTAAAGAGCAGCTTTTAATGAAACTGTACGTCTGCATTTGTAGAAGCCGGCAAACGCTGAGGGTAAGGGAGCACAACGTTTTGGGACCTTACGTTGATGGGCTGTCACGTCTGGCTGTGGCTTGCTACAAGGTACAGCAGCGGTTAGCGCTTATAATAGATGTTGTATAAGTAAACTTACAAATCCGCTTTCCTCTTTCTCTGACGGCATACCAAAAAGTCACGATTGTTTCTCTTGATTCCGGCAGGACATTGAGTCTCTGATGTCGGAGGGAAATAAATCTCGCACAGTGGCCTCAACAAACATGAATGAAGAGAGCAGCCGATCTCACGCCGTGTTTAACATCATCCTCACTCACACTCTAATGGACTTGCAGTCAGGGGTGAGACGCACATACACGGCAAAGCCAACAACTTAGCACTTCCTGCATTTCACTTTGCCCATGAATATAGAGATGCTCATTTCTGATTATCCAGTATTGTACATAAACGTGATTTTATTTTTCCAATGTTTAAATAGTATGTAATATTTTAACAGTACACTGTAATTGTTTCCTTGTGTCGTGTATTTACTTTAGACAAGTGGAGAGAAGGTAAGCAAGCTTAGTCTGGTGGACCTGGCAGGGAGTGAACGTGCAGCCAAGACCGGGGCAGCTGGTGAAAGACTGAAAGAAGGCAGCAACATCAACAAGTGAGCGAACTGAAACACTTAATCATAATGTAAATGGGATGAAATGAAGTTTTTTACTAAGGTAAAATTGTTCACTTTTCTCCCCTCTTTCTGCCTGCCCGTAGATCTCTCAGCACGTTGGGTTTGGTTATCTCAGCCTTGGCGGATCAGGGTGCAGGGAAGAACAGGAGCAAGTTTGTTCCCTACAGGGACTCGGTGCTCACCTGGCTGCTCAAGGTATCAAGAATAAAACGGCAAAACAACTGATTTTAAATGTCTGCTTGTTTAAATTTTTTTTCTTCTCTGTTTGAAAAATAGTTTTGTGAAGTTTAACTCATTCACTCCCAGCCATTTATTTATTTATTTATTTTTACTAGATTTTGACTTTTGCAAGGCCCACAGAATATTGTGTCCCATTGCTATAAAAATATGGAAATATGGAATCTACCAAAAGAAAGATTAGTCTCTTCTTTCATCAGGAAAAAAAAAGTATATTTCTATCTGTTTCCGTTTTGCAGCAATTAGCATTAGAATATAGGTACGTTTCTTCAATATTCACATTCCTGGTGAAAACACTGACAAAAAGGTTGTTGCAACATGCCCATGGCTGATCTCTTATACTCTGCTGACACCATGCCAAAGCCTTCTGTATGCTCTTGCATAAAAACAAAAAAACAAACAAACAAACAAAAAAAAACATCTAAACACATTTTTGGGAGGGAAGGACAAAATATTTAAAAACGTTTTTACACGTTTTTGGGATTGAATGAGTTAAGATCATATTTGATTCCTAATTGTTGCAACGTGATGTTGATGATGTGATGTCTGTAACTGCAGGACAGTTTGGGGGGCAACAGCCGCACAGCCATGGTGGCCACCATCAGCCCAGCAGCTGACAATTATGACGAGACTCTGTCCACCCTGCGTTACGCCGACCGGGCCAAAAGCATCGTGAACCACGCTGTGGTCAACGAAGACCCCAATGCCAGAATTATCAGGGAGTTGCGAGAGGAAGTGGAGAAACTGAAGGAGCAGCTCACAGAGGCTGAGGTTTTTATATGCTGTTTGATTTATTGAAGTGAAAGGGAAGCCTTTTGCAACTAAAATGTGATTGACACAGCATATAGACATAATGAAAAAAATTATGGCAACCTTCTATTGGACAAAAACTAAAAATTTCCCCTTGACGTATTATAATCAGCAAAGTAAATTCAAATGAAATCAAATAAGGTTTCTTTCAGTCCATGAAGGCCCCTGAGCTCAAGGAGCGGCTGGAGGAGTCAGAGAAACTAATCCAAGAGATGACCGTGACTTGGGAGGAGAAACTCAGGAAAACGGAGTCTATCGCACAAGTAACAAACCCTCACACACTACGTAGTTGCACAGCAAATTATTTCTAATTTCAGTCAGCTAAATAAAGTTTGATCTGGTAATAATACATAAATATTTTCACTTTATAGGAGCGTCAGAGGCAGCTGGAGAGTTTGGGTATTTCCCTGCAGTCGTCTGGCATCCGAGTAGTGGATGATAAGTGCTTCCTGGTCAATTTGAATGCTGACCCTGCCCTCAATGAGCTGCTCGTCTACTACTTAAAGGTACAACATATCATATTTATTGTTGGACTGAATTGCTGATATTATCTATCTTTTTTTTTTTTTTTTAACAACATATGTAGGAGCACACGCGTGTGGGCTCATCCAAATCACAAGACATCCAGCTGTGTGGGATGGCCATCCAAGCTGAGCACTGCATCATTGATGTCACACAAAACGACGGTGTGGTGCTCACACCTCATCGCAATGCTCGGTGTGTATTCAGTAACGTCTTCTTTTGGAGTATTATTTGTCTACGTTCTATTTAATTGATGTTATCATTCTCTCGTCGACCTGTAAAAATATAATTAAAAGCTAATGTTTTTTTTATTTGATTCAACCTTATAATTTTATAATAATTTTTTTCTTGCTATTTTTTTTTATTGTTGTTTAAAGGGGACTTGTGTTCTAAGAGGTTGGACGGTGGGGTAAAATTACACAACCAAGTAAATATTTTGTGAGCTGCCTATTGCCAAAAATGTGTTTGTGAACAAGCCACGATGAAATTTGCCAGCACATAACATCACAAGTATATTTTTGTTTTGTTTTGTCTCTGCTCCATGCGTCACATATGGTACATAAATCCGAAAACTAAATTGAGGAGCGTATTTTTATTTTTTTTTCATGGGCCGGTCGGGAAATTTCCGATGGCCAAGTCCGCTCCTGAATCCAGTACAGAAAAATCACATGACATTCATCAGTGAATACAGCAAGACAGATTAATTAAAAAATAATTTTCATATATTTTCTGAACATGTTCATCCTTGAGATTATGAGTGGACGAAATTAACAAGCCCCTACATCGACTCCTGCAGCTTCAATATTCTGCTTGTTGCTAATTACTGACTTTTTGACCGCTGCTCTGTTACCTACAATGCATTTGCAATATTTGACATTATTAAAACATGTTGGCTGTTAATATTCTTTCCCATGAAGGACGTGGGTGAATGGCACTGTGGTCACCAGTCCAGTGCACCTTCATCATGGTGATCGGATCTTATGGGGAAACAATCATTTCTTCAGGTTTGTGTGATTTTTTAATTTAGTGCGTATATCATTTTTTAAACTCATCTTTAAAGCCTGCCATTTATGCTTTACCTTGCGTTCTCTTTTTTTTTTTTTTTTTTTTTACCTGCTCACATCCATTTTGTGACTTGAACAGGATCAACCTGCCCAAGCATTTGGTCCATGCAAGGGGTGAGGAGGAGGAGGAGGGCAGAGCTAAAATGAAGACTAGCTTGAGTACGGAGCAGTTGGAGGTGGACATTGATGCATCCAGTGACGTTTCGAGTGACGTTGGCTTTGAGTTTGCTCAGGCTGAAGTCATGATGAAAGGGATGGCCAACAACGGTGAGTGATATCACTGGGCTTGTTTTGTAATTCGGTTCATCAATAATGTTGAAAGTATTTAACTCATTTGCTCCCAATAACGAGTAAATATGTTTTTTTTTTAATGTTGTAAGTGTCCCAAAGACGTATTTATACGTTTGTTTTTGTTTTTGTTTTTTTTGTTTTTTATGCTAGAGCATACGGAAGGCTTTGATGCAGCCTCTCAACTGCAAAGAACGGTTGCAGAAATGGTAGTTGTTACACAAACGGCCAGCAGGTGGCAGCAGAGCAAAGGAGATCAACCAGGGCCATCTAGAAAAAAAGCTCAATTACTTAGAATTTTAAATAGATTTGTGAAAACTGATGAAACTTAGCTCTCTTCTAATGCTAATTGCTGCAAAATGGAAACAGATAGAAACATGTTTTTTTTCCTGATGAAAGAAAAGACTTTAATCTTTCTTTTGATAGGTTCCATGCTTTTATAGCAATAGAACACTATTCTGTGGGCCTTGTAAAATCAGTCAAAATCCAGTAAAACAGCCAGGAGCGAACGGGATTGCTTCTGTGAAAATGGCTGGGAGTGAATGAGTTAATGTATGTGACTATTATGTCATAATATTACTAATAATCTCCTCAACTTTGGTTGCACCTCCTCAGACCCCTTGCAGTCAGTGTTACAGACCCTAGAGAGGCAGCATGAGGAAGAGAAACGCTGCGCCCTGGAGCGCCAGCGGCAAATGTACGAACAGGAGCTGCAGCAGCTTCGTCTGCGACTCAACCCCGAGAGATCTCCCAATCTCCTTGACTTGTCGGGATTACCAAATAGTGCTGCTGCCACCAGCACATCACCAGTCTCCCACAAACGTATGCGGCGCTGGAGTGAAGACAGGTGAGACCTGCTCAAATGGGGACCTTCTACAAACCTGTTGATTTCTTTATTATTATTTTTGGATAAAATCGACATACATTTTTTTGCCTTCAAGAGAGGCCATGATTACTCGAAGCCTTCGCCGTCTGAAGGAGCAGATCGTTCGCGCCAACCTTTTGGCTCAGGAGGCCTGCTTCATTGCAGAGGAACTCAACAAAAGGACGGAGTATCTGGTCACTTTGCAGATACCAGCCGCCAATCTGGATGCCAACAGGAAGGTACGATGATATCGTCTTATATTTTGGAAGAAAGTAGCCAGGTTATGTTTTGGTGTACATCATTTTCACATCATAGAGTAACATTGCTATTTATTTTTGTGAATAGCGTGACGTCGTGCTGAGCGAGCCAGCCATTCAGGTTCGCCGTAAAGGGAGAGGGAAGCAGATCTGGGCAATGGAGAAAATGGAGAACAGGCTGGTGGACATGCGGGATCTCTACCAAGAATGGAAAGACTTTGATGAAGACAACCCTGTGAGTCAGGAGAGTGAATCCTAGAGGTGTTGGACAAACTGTTTGAATGCTACAGGATTAGTTCTAGACACATTCCAATTAACTATTACTTAGTCCTTGTAAAGTGAAAATAATTTCTGGAGAACGGAAGTGGGCCAGTTCAATACATCACCGCCTTACTTGGTGTCGTCGGTGTGTAGGTCTCAACTGAGATACCCTGGGGAAAGTTTACCATTTAACTCATTTACTCCCAATAACGTATAAATACGTTTTTTATGTTCTAAGTGTCCCAAAGACGTATTTATACGTTTTTTTATATATATACATACAGAAGGCTTTGATGCAGCCTCTCAACTGCAAAGAACGGTTGCAGAAATGGTAGTTATTACACAAACGGCCAGCAGGTGGCAGCAGAGCAAAGGAGATCAACCAGTGTCATGTAGAAGAAAAGCTCAATTACTTATTTATTCATATATATATATATATATATATATATATATATATATATGCCACAATGACAACATTCTTGGTTGTCTGAGGTAAAAACACACATAGAACAATATGATACAATACAATAAGAACAAATTTGAGGTGGTTAACTATACATGTAATCTGTATTGTAAACTGTATGTATCTGTAAACTGTATTTTTAGATCATATACTACAAAAAAAAATCAGTCTAAAAAATGAACATACTTTTCAAAGTATCGATACTTTTGACAATAAACCTGAGTTGAGTTGAGAACCCAACTTCAAACATGTACTGTAAAATGCATTTAGAAACCAATCTCTGAATTCTTCCCATAGTCTTTTTGAGTAATGTAGATTGTTCTTCCATCTTTTATACAGGTGATGCGGTCTTATTTCAAACGGGCCGACCCATTTTTTGATGAGCAGGAGAATCACAGTCTGATTGGGGTGGCCAACGTGTTCCTGGCATGTCTGTTCTATGATGTGAAACTACAGTATGCAGTACCCATCATCAACCAGAAGGGAGAGGTAGGACAGTCCTGATTGGATTTTTGCCAAAGTCTTATTTTCCAGCCAGACATATTCAAATCTCTATCTTGTGTTTGTGTTTCAGGTGGCGGGCCGGCTTCATGTGGAGGTATGGCGAGGAACAGAAAGCTCAGAGGACGAAGGTTCACAGCTAACGAACACAGATGGAGATGCACAGGAGCGTAAACTGAACTGTGTGGTGAGAACTTGAGTACTGTGTCTTAATGCGTTTTGTTTTCAATGACCAAATGAGTAAGCAGCTTATATGCTGTCCTGTTGCCACCTCAGGTGAAAATCCTCCAGGCTACCGGTCTTCCTCGTCACCTGTCTAACTTCGTCTTCTGCCAGTATCACTTTTGTGGACAGGCAGAGCCTATATTCATTCCTCCAGAAATGGCGCGGGCCCCCTCGCCATCTGCTTCCAAAGACCCTCAGTGTACAGTTGTTTTTGACAGCTCCAAGGTATCACTTCATGACAATGAAGAGAAGAGTAAATCATGATTGTAGTTTATTAATTATGAAATTGTTGATTGGAACTGTCCATATTGTGTGTGTGTGTGTTTTTTTTTTTTTTTTCCCCAGGCATTATCAGTGCCAGTGTCAGAGGACTTTTTGGAGTATTTGTCTGAGGGTGCGGTGGCTATCGAAGTGTATGGTCACAAACAGGACAACCATCGGAGGAACCTGGCGCTGTGGGACCTCGGCGTAATTCAAGCCAAAACCCGCTCGCTCAGAGAGAGGTTTATAATCATATTTATTAAGAAATCACTTTGCGTCCAGAATTCAGGAAAGATCATTAACTCATTCAACCCCCCCAAAAAACGTTTATTACTTTGTCCTTCACTATCAAAAACGTGTTTACACGTATTTTATGTTTTGTCTTGTTTTTATTATGCAAAAGCATACAGAAGGCTTTGATGCAGCTAACTGACTAACTGAGGTTGTTTAAAGTAATGGTAGTTATTAGAAAAAAACGGCCAGCAGGTGGCAGCAAAGTATAAGAGAGTAGCCAGGGCCATGTTGCAACAAGCTCTTTTCCCCAGTGTTTTCAACAGGTTTGTGAATAATGATGAAACTTAGCTATATTCTAATGCTCATTGCTGCAAAACGAAAACAGATACAAATGTAATTTTTTTTCCAGATGGAAGAAGAGACTCTTATCTTTCTTTTGGTGTGTTCCATGTTTTATAGCAATATAACACAATATTCTGTGGGCCTTGCAAAATCCAGTAAAACAGCTTGGGATCGAAGGGGGTTGCTTCAGTCAAAATGGCGGGGAGTGAATGAGTTAAGAATAAGTCCAGGCTGTCCCCTGCCTCTTGCCCTCGTGCCAACCTGACTAGAATAAGCAGTAAAAAAAAACGGCTGGATTGATGATTATCCTTGTTTGAAGCGTTGCAAATTCTTTGTTTCTGAATCTTTCGAGGTGGAGCGAGGTGACTCGGCGGGTGGAGCTGTGGGTGCATCTAATGGAGCTAAATGACGCAGGGCAGTTCACACCCGTGGAAATTCTTCCTGCTAAGGACGTACGCACGGGGGGAATCTTTCAGCTCAAACAGGTGTGTTTTGTTTGAATATGTTCGCCTGCAATGATTCGCCGTTAAATTGGTCTGGAAAAAAAATGATGTCAGGCATGTTTGTAATGCTCATTATCCATAAACTACTCTTGCGAAATCTTGCCGTTCAGGGTCAGTCTCGTCGAGTGCAGGTGGAGTTGCGCTCCGTGCCCGACTCTGGCACAATGCCGCTGATCTCCATCTCTATCCTCTCTGTGTCCATTGGAGACGTCAAGGTCCAAAATACAACAAAAGGCAGGGACTCGCTGCTGGTAAGGGGAGATGATAATATTAATAGTACAGTATTTGCATTATTTTTGGGGAGGTGGGGCAACTGCACTGATCTCTCGTAATATGCCAAGATCTGCCCTTCCATCTGCATTTTCCACGTTTTATTATTTATATCAAACTGTTGATCTTAAAATATCTATTTTTAGGTTCGGGATGAAGAAATGGACAGCTACCAAGTAAGGTTTGCTCTTACATATCATAACATATCAGCTAATGTATTTGGCCAACGTCAGAAAGCGTTTTTCTTGGTGAGCAGTACACCAAAAGCTTATTTTGGGTGTGCTTGTGTGAAGGAAATGGATTTGGAGAGAATGAGGGAGCAGTGGCTGGCCACGCTTACTCAGCGACAGGAGTACCTGGACCAGCAGTTGCAGAAAATTGTGTCCAAACCAGGTACAGATGAATTAAAACACACATACACATATTAAGAAAACATATTCCTATTTACTGCCAGTAAGCAGGACATCAACTTTTTTCAAAAGCAAATTTTCCATTAACTTTAAGAGGTCCTGCTGACCTTATGAACTTGCCGCACCTTCTGTTTTTATTTGAAATTAAAACAACAAACAACAAATTCAATATTTCAGATATTTTGAAATTTTGGGAAAAAAATATTTACTGTAGAAAACAATAGGGAGCTGTTTACTTGTTTCTTTTTTATTTAAATTTTAAGATTTTAAAATTTTAAAACATCGATTGACTACTACTACTACTACTACTAATAATAATAATAATAATAAAAAAAAATTTTTTACACCAATATTTGCACTTTTAGTAAAAATGAATACCTGCTCCAAGTATCGGTTATCGACTTCCTTACGAATCAGTACTGATATCGGCCCTGAAAAATAAAAACATATCAGTCTACGTCTAATAATAAAGACACAATTATTCTTGAAACGTCACTTAACACATCCATCACTACCATATGAATAATACAGGAGCATCTAAGAGATCAATAATGGTGGGCTTTGATTTAAGCACAGAAAAAAAAAGGATTCCCGCCTTCATTTCCAAACAGTGACGTCACCTCTTTCACCTGTGTATGCGCATACAGATAAGTCGGAGGACGATTTGGAGCGGGAGTCGCAGCTGCTTGAGTGCCGCCTGACACTCACGGAAGAACGCAATGCCGTTTTGGTGCCGTCAGCTGGCAGTGGCATTCCTGGAGCACCGGTCGAAAGGTGCGTGTTTGTTCCCAGGCCCACTGTGTTAGCTTGCGGTTTATTCAGTTCAACCAAACAATGCTGCTTTTTCCCTTAGAGTTCCTGTACCCGGGATGGAGACACACATTCCTGTCCTGTTTTTGGATCTGAGCGGTATTTTGCCTGTAATTCTTTTAACAACACATTTGAGGGGGGTCAAGGGCAAGAGCTCACTTCTGTAATGTTCTGCGGTGTAGCTGATGATTTCCAGTCGAACCTCTCAGCCCCTCTCGCCGGGGGCGTGGATGCATATCTTGCTGGGGAATATGAAGACGACTTCTTTGACCTTCACATTGTCAAGCACTCCGATTCAGAAGTAAGGTGACATGCACCAGTTCTGTTCTGCAAAACTAAACTTTGCTTTTCTCCAATCTGGTGAAAGAGTAATTAAATACATACAGGATGACATTTAATTACATTTTCTCTTTTGTGGTATAGATAAAAGTGGAGGCATCGTGGGACTCAACAGTACATGAGTGCCCTGAGCTCAGCCGAGTGGCATCTGGTGAACAGAGGGTCTACCTGACCGTCCGTGTCGTGGTTGAGTTGAGCCACCCCGCCCACATGCAGCTGGTCCTGAGGAAACGCATCTGTGTTAATGTCGCTGGGAAAAAGGTGAGCTTTGTTCTTTTGTTCCTGTCAGTAGATTTACATATTCCTACTGTATCTAACTTAGGGAGTTATGTCAGTTTTAGAAAGAAAACAAAAAGAGAGACAAAAGGTCAATGATGAAATTGCCAAAAATGTCAGAGAATTAAAAAAAAAAAAAAAATGCAGAAAATAAAATCTTTAAAAAACTAAAACTAACCATAAAATTTGCAAAAACAAAAGAGAGGCAGAAAACCACCATAAAATATCTTTGGAATTGCCAAAAAAGTTGGAAAAATCTATTTAAAAAAAAAAAAAAAAATAGCCATAAAACGTCCAAAAAAAGGAAGAGAGGCAGAAAATTACCACAATATGTCCATAAAATTTCCAGAAATGTCAGAAAAGTCTAAAAATGTATGAAAAATAAAGTGTGATCATTTAAAAATTTATATAAATTAATCCAAAAACGAATCTCAAAGCATTGCATATTTTTGTTATGGCGCAACTCTTAATTAGTTCTTGTTCAATAACACACTGCTTCGATCATCACAATGTTCAAATGTTTTGTGGATCCAGACAGTTTTTTTGTTGTTGTTATTTATTTGGCTTAAAATGGTTCTTTTGACAAGAAAGGTTACTATCTCTCAAGGTAGTTAGTTGAAAATGTGTGTCAAATTTACGAGAAAAGTGAAATGAATGACGAACACCATGTAAAAAAGCTAGCGTTTCACACAAGTAGTTGTGTACCTGTAAATCAATTACATACACTGGTCAACAAAATTTTAATTAATCCGAAATGCGAGTAAACTTTTCAAAATGATTTATTTTTGAAACTGTTTCCAAATTCCAAGTTGGAGTCAAAACACTAGGATTATGGATTGTTTTTTTTTGTTTTTGTTTTTTGTTTTTCCACATGTTTTAACATTTTGAGAGGAGGGTTTTGCTTGATTTTTTTCAATTAATAATTTAGAAATATTCAAAACAGGACCAGGTATACACAGGAGGTTGGTATCTATTAAGATGAAACAAAATGAGCTCTTTTATGAACTTGTACATGTGTTGGTGATGCAGGGTTTTGCCCAGAGCCTTCTGAAGAGGATGTCCCAGCGCAGCACCATCCCAGGATGTGGCGTCACCTTTGAAATTGTCTCAAATATACCAGGAGTAAGTGTAAAAAAACAAACAAAACCGAAACGTCAGTATTTTACCGGCTTACTGTGGTTTTTAAAAGTCAATAATTGGTAATACTGGATGTTACCGATAATGGGCTTGTCTTTTATTTTTTGAGGGGATGTTGAAACGGGGTGCCAGCGTGTATTAGTTAGCCCCAAGGACACATGAGTAGCCTACAGGTCTTTTCTCAAAATAGCCCACCAGTGATGGGACACTGACTTATTAAGAATTTTTGTTTTTGTTTTTACCTAACATGGTATTCTACATTTTCCTTAAAAATGAAATATTTAGTGGGGAACGGGGAAAACAATGTTCTTATGTGCCAAGTTTTTCAAAAAGGTCATTTCAGAGCTGTAATTTTCATTCCGGGACACTGCAATGTTTTTGCTAACGGTTATCATACTGTCAGAATTTAATATCGTCCCATGCCTATATAAGACCAGGATTATGCAACTGGTGTGGTTTTAGTGTAAATCGATGTGTTTGTATTGAAGCATTGATACCATATTTACTAATAATAGCTGATTATGTAATGTTTTAATTATACCACAAATATAACTGAAACTGGCAATAGCGCCCTTAAATATGGCTTTCTCTTTTCCTGATTCTTACCTTTTGCTTCCTCAGGATTTTCACGGACCAGAAGACCGAGAGATGCTGGCCCGATTGGCCGCCAGCACGGATGATGACCAGTCAGGCGACAGTGAGGCAGCTATCGAGAAATACCTGCGCAGTGTCCTGGCTGTGGAGAACATCCTCACTCTCGACAGACTGCGACAGGTTGTGGCAAACGACGAAAACGCGGCAGAGAAATGTGTCGCCTCCCTAACTTAACATTTGTTTTATAGGAGGTGACAGTGAGGGAGCAACTAGCAGTCAAAGGGAAAGCAACCAGGCGCTGCCTCAGCTCGCCAAATGTCAACCGGGTAAGTGAACAGCGGGCTTTACTACATCCCAGGGTAACATCTCTTAGTGGCCCTCATGTGGTTCTCCCCACACCTGCTCTCACTAACGTGCTACTACATGCTGCTTCTGCAATTCTCCACCCAGCTCTCAGCCAGCAATCTGGACGTATTCTCTTCAACTCATAAATTTGGTGACTTCAAGGTGAGAAGCAGAGTACTTCAGCTTCATCTTGTATTTTTTTGTTTTTATTAATACGCTTCAGCTTTGGGCTTTCTCTTATTTTAACCACAAGGTTAAAGAATCGTTGAACAAGGATGGTTTGTTATTGTTATATAATTCATTGATTGTTCCATACCTGACCTATTGCATTGAAGTGTGGGGGTATGCTCCCCCCAAAAAATAAATAAAGTGTGAAATATTTTAATGCTCTCATTGCTTTAAATTGTAAAAAAAAAAAAAAAATAGTTGTGCAAAAGTTGCTAAATGTTATGTTGTCATGTGTATTTGTGTTTGTTGGTGCAGGGTTGGGAGAGTCACCAGGACCTCTCCGCCGCTGCTCCTCCTCAGTCCAGGCGCACGATGCCCAGCTCCATATCGCACAACCTGCACCCTGACACAGGTGTGACTTAGCAAATTAGCCTTCCCTGATTGCTTCTTGTGATGCCAGAATTATCCCTCCTTGTTTCTTAGGCTCTGCTCTATCTTCTCTTCCTCCAGTGAAGGCTGTGCCGAACCTCCTCAAGTCGTTGCTTTCCGGTGGCAAAGAAGAAAGTGGAGACCAGATGACGGTCCATCAGCAGGTAGTCTCTCCAGTTCAGCTTGTAAGGGATTTCAAGTTTATCACCACGTTCTAGATTGAAAGGGGACCTCTTAAGGAAAATGAATATATTATATTATGAATATATAACATTAACTCGTTCACTCCCAGCCATTTTCACTGAATCAACCCCCTTCGCTCCCGGCTGTTTTACTGGATTTTGACTGATTTTGCAAAGCCCACAGAATATTGTGTTCTATTGCCATAAAAACATGGAAACTACCAAAAGAAAGATTAGTTTCTTCTTTCATCAGGAAAAAAAAAAGTATATTTCTGTCTATTTCCGTTTGGCCTCAATTAGCATTAGTTTTATCATTACTCACTAATGTGTTTAAAACTGTGAAGAAACAGCTTCTTTTCAACATGGCCCTAGTTGATCTCTTACATTCTGCTGCCATCTGCTGGCCGTTTTTGGAAGAACTACCATTGCTTCAACCGTTCTTTGCAGTTGAGAGGCTGCATCAAAGCCTTCTGTATGCTCTAGCATAAAAACAAAAACAAATCAAACATATAAATACGTCTTTGGGACACTTAAAACAAAACAAAAAAGAAAAAAAAGTATTTATATGTTTTTGAGAGCAAAGGAGTTAAAGTAGAACATTTTTAAAGTGGCCCCTCAATTCCTTTCACTTCTCTGTATGCGGCCCTCAAATAAAAATGATTGGACACCGCTGATTTACATAATACCAACCGTAGCGCTAAGCTTATCCGACCATGATTTAGCATTTTCTTCACAAACACACGATCATGTCAAACCAAAAAAAAAAAGTGAGCAGAGTTGTAGTATTGGTAAAGATTAGCATTTGCGAACAGCGTTGTTTGAAATAGCTTCTGATTACTGTCACATGCTCGGATGTTTGATGACCTTGTTAAACTGTACGCGGGGAGTGTTTATGTATGCACGCTTATTGATGTGCACTTCCACCTCGTCTTTAATGGGAGTTTACGTTTCTCTTCATACCACAAGTAGCCACTTGCTAAGCTCTAGTTACGCCCTTGAATGTTGCATGTGGGGGGAACCAGTGGCTCATTTGCATATAACAGGTCCACCCCTGAAACACCCTCGATGAAAGATGCTGTATAATTCTTGATCCTTTGTATTTTGACAAAAGCCCATTATAGATTATTTAAATTGTGAAAACATGACATTATGTGGCTCCTGTGAAATACACTGATGAATATGAGTCATGTCTAACTTTTGTCATTTAGAGCGAGCTATTTCAAAATGCTAAGTAGCACCACTTGAGTGCAAATGATTGATGGCTTGCATAATGTGTTTCCGAACGCGCTGTTTGCGATGAAAGCCGACATTGTTCCAAACAGCCCCCGCTGAGGCAGGAACACACTGTGTAAAAAAAAAAGGAGCGGTAATTAGGAGCAGGTGAACCTTGTCATGCTCGTGCTATCGAAGCTCTTCACTGCGGTACAAACACGACGGCACTCCAGTTGTCTGATGAGCACCTTCAGCAACAGTCTGCGGCCCACGGAGGGAAGCTAATCAAGGAAATCGCTTTTGTCAAATCTCCACGTCATGAGAATGTATTTCAAGGTGGCGTCTTGCATCTGTCGACTTTCAGGCTGGCTGTCCTGAGCCCCCGCAGGACAGGATAGATGTGTTTGACCTGCTCTCGACTGGCCATGTAGGTTGCGCTTTTTAGTTCTCATCTGCTGTGCATGGAGAATGAAGCACATCGCTCAGAACGCCACGTCAGCCATGCATGCGTTTAATTCGTCAGCTTTGTGTGCTGCCTCGGAGTCGAACTCTTTTACTGCCACACATTATCAAAAACAAAAGAAACCCACAGTGCCAGCCGATTTCGAGCATTTAACTCATCTTTCAAGGCAAACAGAATATTGTGTGCTTTTACGACATATACAGGGTGCGTACCACACGAAAGATCGCATTCCATTCTTTCATTTAAAAAAAAAGAAGTATGTTTCTACCTTATTCCGTTCTCTAGTAATCACCATTTGAAAATAGGTAATTTGACTGACATTGAGCGAAAATTGAAAAGGAGAAAACAAGCTTGTGAAGATACATTTTCTCCACAACAGTGACACTAATATTTTTTGTTTAGTGACATCCTTGAAAACGTTCGATTTCATCAGATTCCTTCATGTTTCATTGTAATTCCATACAAAAGAAAAACAATGCTCCCATCTGCTGGCCATTGTTAATGGGAGTTTTTGATTCCACAACTCAATGACCAGGCAGCACTGCACTTTGATGTTGTACTGCCCACTGATTTAAAAAACAAAAACAAAAAAAACAACGTAGTTGATGTTATTAAACATTTTTGGCGGTCAAAGAGTTAAATACAATATTTCATCAGCTAAAAGCTCACGTCGAGTGGCAGTACAAGAGAACTGAATCGGGATAAACGATTATGGATGCAATTATAATTGCACCGCAATTACCCTGATTGTTTTACGGTGATTGTCTGTTTGAGGGATCTGATAAACAAATATTTGTCTGCTAATCACTCCGCAAAAATACAAGTTGTTTCTCTTTGTGAAACATGAATATACAGACCTCATTACATGGATGAGAAGTGCAGGCCCAACATAATGAAACAGATGGCCTGGTTTGCTATCCCACTTTCATTTTCTTTCAGGCTGTGATTTTGCTATCTGTCTGACGGATCACACGTGAACGTTTCCCCATAGGCTCTATTTCAGTTTTACTGGCTCACTGATGCCCGAGTTGTATGATTTCTTCACAGCGGTGAATTGCACGCGCATGCTGCTTTGTAAGACGCCTAGAAAAATGTGATAGTCTACCAAAGAGATCCGAGTCGAGCGTTTAAACTGCTCTTCTGTTGCAGAATGTTCCTCGTATCATGGTGCAGTCAGCCACTGTTGAAGAGGGGATGAACACACGCCAGCAAGTAAGTTGGACTGTCAAGATGTTCTCAAGTAGGTCTCGAGGAGTTCGACCCTTTGGGAATATTCACTCATATATTGTATTGATGGCTACATCAGGACTTTTATTTTGGTACACCGTGCTAAGATCTTTGTTCATGTGACGTTCACAAGCTGAGCTGTTATTGGTCGTTACCTGAGCCTTGAACAACTGTGATGTCATCTTCAGTCAACAAGTCACAAAATGGCCACCCCTTGAGAAGGATAAAAATGAGTGGATTTTGCTGCATTTTTTTTTCAAAATAAAAAAACGACCATGTATAGTAAGGCATTTTTTTTTTTCAAAATAAAAAAAACGACCATGCATAGTATGGTATTTTTTTTTTCAAAATAAAAAAACGACAATGCATAGTAAGGTTTTTTTTTTTTTTTTTTTTTTTTTTCAAACGACCATGTATAGTAAGGTACTTTTGAAAAAATAAAAAAACGACCATGTATAGTAAGGCCTTTTTTTTTTTTTTTTTAAAGGCCTAACGCTTCATGGTCTTTTTCTTTTTTTTTTTTTTTTTTTTAAATTTATTTAAAAAAAAATGCCTTACTATACATGGTCATTTTTTTTATTTATTTATTTTATTTTTTTAAAGGCCTAACTATACTATACTATAATATTGATTCAGTGACAAAATCAGTACAAACTCTTGCAAATTGCATATTTTTCTTACCCAGTTGCATTTCTTTCATGTGTAGTCGTGATGGGAAAATGAAGCTTCATGAAGCACTTGCGATATTTCTTTTTCTCCTTTAAATGGAAATTGCTTACATTTCCACTGCATCTTTAAACAGAGTGCAATCTAGAGGAGTAAAAAAATAAAATAAAAGAGTGATTGATGAAGCTTCATTTCTTCATCACTGAATTATGTCGTTTTCTAAGCTCACGTATGTGTCACTGCAAGTTGGGAAACTCTGCTTTAATGCTTTGCAATTAAGTTACTTGAGATATTTTCCCAGACTTTCCACATCCCTAACACGTTGTCATGGTTGTACTTCAGTTTCCGACTGAGGAAATGATCCCGCCAGCCATCCACCAGGAGAGCCCCAGATCAGTGCCTCTCCCTCCACCAATCATCCCAGAGACGGAAGACTCCACCCAGAGCGAAGCGTCGAGCGGTTACATTTCGACCAGCATCTCCACGGCGACGCTTTCAGACGTCTACACGCTGAGCTGGGACCTTCCTCCGTCGTCGGGCCAAAGAGCCGATGAAGAAGAACAGAAAGCGATCCCGAGACTCCCTTTGCAATCCGACGTTGGTGCGGGATCTGAACCTCACGAGTCGTTCCGGGCAGCCGCCGAGAACAATGACAATCCGTCCGATTTAAATCGGAGTCACCGGGAACCAAATCCATCTCGAGCAGTACAGGGGTCCGATATTCCGACAACACATTTTGAACACGGCTCAATAGAATCAGAGCGATTGGACAGTGTGCGACAATTAACAGACTCAAAACCAAAGACTTCGGTCCTGGAAAGTGTTCAAATGAAAGAATCCACGAAAGCAATTCAAGAAGTGTCAGAGATGAAAGAACACTCCAAACAAGACCAGGCGAAAATGGAGTCTGCTCCCGTCTCAGCCCAAATCTCGTTGAAGGATTCTGATCCACTAGCTTGTTCCCAGGAACAATCCAGTGGTTCTGCCATCCCAACTTCCTCCACTGATGAAGTCCACCTGGAGGCAACACTTGAAGCCGATACGCAACGCTCCAAATCTCCGACAGCAGCAGTCAACCCTTTCAAGATCCAGAAAGTCCAGTCGTCAGACCTCAAGTCCTTCCAGCGTATACTTGGCGAGCCGGAGGCGGAGCCTCTTCAGGCCGACATTTCAAAATCAGACCCCGTTCTCGCTGAGCCCTTGGAGCTCATCTTAGACTGCGAGGAAGGAGAGGCAGCTGCTGCCGTCACTCTGCCCGACTGGATGAAAGAAGGGGAATTTGTCACTGTAGGGACGAATAAAAGGGGCACCGTGCGCTACGTGGGACCTACAGACTTCGCCGAGGGCACGTGGGTGGGTGTGGAACTTGAGGTGCCCGCAGGTGAGTGGAAAACCCTCAGAAAGTAATTCTGAGATGTAAAATGTGGAATCCCAAAATGCTGCTTGATTGAGTGAAGATGGTAAAATGGAGCTTTGGGAAGTTTCATGAAGCACTTGGGGTATTTTAGGGTTGGACAATTAACCGAAATGTTTGGTTTGGTTCATTGAACATCAAACATGCAATACAAATTCTAAAATAAAAGTGAAGGAAAGAACATAAAAGTCAAAAAAGGAAAATGATTATCAGCAAAGTCAGAATTCATATGTTCAAATATCGCTGTGGTGCGTTTACAAATTCACTACGTTGTGAAAGGACCCTGAATGCAACATGTAGCTTGTAGCTAGCACAGCACGAATCCGTGTGATTCTTTCGTCGCTAAGCGTCCTTTAACCTTTTGAATGACGTTAACTGTAAAACCAAACAGACGATAAGGAGAATTAAATACAGTGTGTATTTAAGTACAAAACATGCTTCGTTTTTAACACATCGCGAGCCTTGCGCTAATGCTAATGCAAGTGAATGGAGGATCCCATTCAAATGCTAATGCTTGTTAGCATCAACTTCGTGAGTAACAGTTGTTCAAATAACAAAGATTCACACACAAATGCTGTGGAAACATGTAAACACGGGTAAGATAACACTACTCAAAGGAACAAATTATTCCCAATTTGTGGAAAAGGTTGTTTTAATAGAATTCGATCGCAATTTTCTTCTGTTCTCATTGTGTGTACACCATGGAGGCACGGCACCACACTGCCCCCAAGAGGCCAAAACGCACAATTTTCTTTTCTAAACAATTAGAGGATACAAATGTATCCAATGACTTTGTTTTTAGTTTGGTCATAGCATAGCATAGCATAGCATAGCATAAAATAAAAATGATAGTGTAATGTAATGCTTGAGTTTAAAAATGAAGAATGAAAATGCGAGAGGTTTGACAGCTTCATTGGTCCATCATATTTGTGCCGTTTACCAGGAAAGAACGACGGCTCGGTCGGAGGGAAGCACTACTTCCACTGCAATCCGGGTTACGGGGTCCTGGTGCGGCCGGACAGGGTGAGCCGCGGTGGCGGCAAACGGCGGCGACAGCAGCACAAGCGGCGCAGCGCCAACTTGTCGGGATCCACCCCCAACCTGGCGGCGCTTACGGCTCTGGCCAAAGGAGAGGGTGCCTTCGCATCATCATCATCATCATCATCATCATCTTCTCGCAATAGTGGAGAGGTCTATAAAAATTCTTGACAGAAGAGCTGAACATGTTAACGTATATCACTCTTTTTCCGCCAGTTTTCGTTCAATGCTGGATGTGTTAAGTTGCACACTTTGTCATGCTACATGCCAACAAGTGTAGGTTTTGTTTTGACACTAACATTATATATCGTATATTTAGATACTTATGGGGGTTTTGCTGCTTTAGGGATGTTTTTCTAAAATTACTTTTAAGCATTTTATCTTGTTTTTTGTGTGTGCCTTAAAGTCACTACGAACTGTGCAAAGAGATTTTTATCTTCCATTAAGAAATTACATTTTTTTTTAAAACTCTTATAGCCTCAGGAGATTTTTTTTCTACGCGTTTTGAGACTTGAAATTAACAAATGTCATTTTTCTTCTGACATAAAACAGTCATGGACAATGGCTGTGTGACTTTGTGCTGCTTCAGCTTATAATATAGCAGTGAGTTCATTGTTGATGCCAGCCAGGTGGCACGTCGCTCGAGTTGGAACACCAAATCTGTTGAGTTCAATTTCCACGAGGATAATAAAGGACTCCACCTTTTCTCAGAATGAGCATCAAAATTAAACAGGTAATTTTAATTTCTAAGTGCTTAAGTTTTGTCTCCATTGAATCGTTACACTTAATGCTGACTTTGTGGCCCTGCGTTTAAAAACAAAACAAAACAATGTTGACACAAAGCAACATGAGATGATTTATGACAGTAAATCCGAAGGAGGTTTCAGTGATATATCTTTATTCTCTTGTACATTATATATATATATATATCATACTAAAATAAACACAAGTTAAAAAAATGAACAAAGAAACTGTACAAAAATGTATATATACTACATCTTAATTACAGAACAGTCTACTGTCCAAAAAAGGCACTAAATTCCAAAATGGGCAATACAATAAAATTGAACATAACATAGCTTTAGAGATTGATACAACAGCATTCAGTCCTCTTTTTCTGAGCTATATTCGGATGAGGTGTTTTACAGGGTATACGGAGGAGGGACGTTGTAACATGGAAACCCTGACGTACCACGAGAGGACATCCCTGGAGAAGAAGCACAACAACAGGAGTACATGTTGATGCCGGGGAGGGCGCTTTGGACCATTGTCAGGGTTGCAGCCTCCATTTCAACAAAGTCCCCTTAAGACAAATTCACCACGTGAGCACCTCAACACTCGTTTTGCCCAGCCCGTAGTGGCCTCTGCCAAGCTTGAACATAAACACTGTCGTACAGAAATTTGTACTGCTATTCCATCTCTGAAATAATATAGACGATTCGTTAGAAAGCAGCTTGAAGTTGAGAATCTCCAGACGCACTCATGTGCGTGGCAAATACAAAGTGAGCTTTATATTCTTTTATGTGGGCCAAGGTCTTCCTCATGCACACAACTCAAATGGCAACTTTTCAAGTCCAAATACTGTCAATTGTGGACCTAATGCTGCATTCGAGGATGGTCGTAAGTCGGAAAAATCAGAGTTCAGACCAGGAAGTGCGTCCGGGAACGCCCCCTTGAACTCGGAAATTCCACTCGCGAAGTCGGAAAAAAACAAGGACCCCGACTTCACCGGCGGACTACAATGTGACGTCACTCTGAATGGCAAAACACAATTTACTCGAGTATAAAACTAGATGGCCTTCGTTTATGAATATTCGCCATAACTTCATGTAACGCAACGTACGTGACAGTATTGCCGCTATATCCATGCATGAAATTATACGGCAAACTACTTAACTGTATGAAATGCTTATGAAATAAGATTAAAACAATAAATGATGCAAAATGGCAAAAAGGTAAGTTTCCTGGAGGTCAAATTAAGTTTTGGGGACCAAAATAAAAAACAATTTATCACTATCCGCCATTTTGGTTGTTTACTTTCACCTCGAACGCTTTGAGGTCGGAACTGGGAAGTTTCAACTCGGATATTTCCGACCATCCCCGAATGCAGCACAAGTGTATTTCAATGATTTTCTCTTTTTTTTTGTGTGCCAGCGCTGCCAAAATCGGAAACATTTCCCAATGGAGTCTGGCTTGAGGGGAAGGGACGAGCTCACATCAATTTGAAGTAATAATCTTAACCTTTTTGTAAGGTGCATCATTATCATTTGTCTTTCACAAAATACCTCAGACACAAACAGGAAGACTGCTGTTCAGTCGAATCATGTAGGACACAAAAAAAGACGTGTAAAAAAAAAAAAAAAAGGTGAACTTAAAAAAAAAAGCTTAATTTAACAAGAGGCATGTTTCGTTTCAAAACACTTTGTACATTAGCCTTAAAAAAATGAGTATAAATACTTTAGTTTCTTTTCTTTACCCTAAAATCCTTTTTTCAATCCTTTTTGAAATGCATGAAGATGTTACATTGAAGGAGACACTTTTAAAGCCACAGTATGCAATTCGTCCACATCAGACCATTTGAACAGTTTCAAAGTAAAACTACTATCTCATTACATATTCTTTTCCTGATAAAGTATGAAAAAAAAATCATTACATAAGGGCCTCTTTATAAGGAATAGTTTTACACTTTGGGAAAATGAAATTGATAATAAATGCGAGTAGAACCCTTTTCAAATACACAAATAAGCATTTTTCCCAGAATGTAAATCTACTCCTTTGATCAAAAAGTGCCGAGCTCAGTTTGACTGAAAAGTTGCCGCGTCAGAGAAACGACACTTCTGTCCTTTTTAGACGTGTAGAGGAAAAACTGCATTTTCAAGTGGTGCTTTAACCTTTTGAACTAATTTCACTGGCAACGACTAAACCAATTCCACGTAGTTTGATATACATAATGACTTTTTTTTTTTTTTTTTTTTAAACCTGCTAATATCACATTCTTTTTGCCATTATAGAGGCGGATAAGCCACAATTTATACATCCGGCCTCTGTTACATTTGCCAAATCTATGAAATGGCTTCAATGTCCATGAAGACCGCGGTCTGACGAGTCCGTGGTGATCAAGAGCCGACTTTGAGCCGGGCCTCATCAAAGCATCGTTTCCTTTGGCATGGATGGCGTTCAAACAAAGCACAGATTTCCATTAGTAGATAGCTTACATTTGCTTGATTATCACATTGACCCATAAACTGATTCTTCTTTGCCTCAAGCACAATGATTGAAGACTTTCTGCTGTTGAATGGAAACTTCTTTTTTTTTTTCTACACTTGAAATATCATTTTAAAGTACTATTGATGATTCCTGACATGCAAAGCAGTCCCGTAGCGAGATTCAAAAGAAGCGTTTCGGAACTTAAGGCTATTCGTCTTCAGGTTTGCATTCGACAGCAGAAAACCGCAAAACGATCCCGTCGAAGGGGCTGAGAACATTCCGAGGGGGTTGGAACGGCCGGCCGATCGGATTCGTTCCGACGGAGGAGACGCTCTCCGTGCGTCGCTCCCACAGACATCGTCCAGAGGCTTCTCCTGACGTTAATTGCACAATAACAAGGGTGAGTGGCGAGAGAAGGTAGGTAGCACGCCATTAGGTGGGGTTGGGGGGGGGGGCGACTGAGAACTAGAAGAACCATAAATCTTATATACAGTACACATTTGTTGAGTTTGTCTCTGAGGTTGCGTGAGACTGAGTGAGGATTGGCTCAGACGACCAGGTTGCAGAGGTAAGGAGGAGTTGGGGAGAGGAAAAGTAGAGGAGAGTGTCCGGGGAGGGAGAGGAGCGGGAACGAGGTGTACAACTACAACGGAGAAAAGGCCCGGAATTCTACTTGATCTTTTTTTTTTTTTTTTTTTTTCCACAGACCGTTTTCTGAGATAGTAAGCTGTATCCTTTTTGTTTAGTTGTACGATTAGTTAATAGATCAGGAAGTTGTGATAATCCGTCATTAGGAAGGAAGGGAATGAGGTCTCGGTAGGAATTAGGAACACCCCGGAATCAGGAACTCTTGGAGGGAAAGTTGTGTGTTTGGACATTGGGAACTATTTCAGAAATTCCGTTTCTGGGATTTTTTTCTGGGAACATACTTTTGAGACGCCCAAGTAGGTCTTTTTCCAACACTGAACTTAACTCATTCATTCCCAGCCATTTTCACTCTTTGCTCTCGGCTGTTTTACTGGATTTTGACTGATTTTGCAAGGCCCACAGAATATTGTCTTCTATTGCTATAAAAACATCGAACCTATCAAAAGAAAAATTTATATCTCTTCTTTCATCAGGAAAAAAGTATATTGTTATCCGTTTTTGTTTTGGAAGCTAAATTTCATCAATATTCACATTCCTGGTGAAAACACTGACAAAAAGAGCTTATTGCAACATGGCCCTGACTGATGTCTTATACTCTGCTGCCACCTACAGGCCGTTTTTTGTAACAACTAGTTTTGTTTTAAGCCACCTCTTCATGTCAGAAGCTGCATCAAAGCCTTCTGTGTGCGTTTGCATAAAAAAACATAAAAAACAAACAAACATTAAAAACGTATAAATACGTGTTTGGGAGTGAAGGATGAAGTATTAAAAAACGCATTTTGGGGTTTGAATGAGTTAATTTCGAAGAATATTCCTGTTCAAACACACGACGGTCCTCCAAAAGTTCCAAGTTGTCAGGTAAGGTTCCTGCGGTTGAATGCACCTTTGAATTCCCTTTTGGCCTCTTGTTGCTTCCTCCACTCTCGCCGTTCAGTCGTCCTCCAGGACCTCCGTCTTGATGTCGCTGGGGACGCCTCCGGTTCGAGACAGGGCCAGAATGGTGTGGTTAACGGCGGCCATCTCCACAGCCAAGGAGATGGGATCCTGGTGCTCGCTGTGGGCGGCGCTGTCATCCTGAGACAAGGGAGAGAGGATTATGGGGATCGAAGTCGAGTTGCTGGATACGGCAGATACGGTATTTACGGTATTTCACTGTTTTCATTTTGCAGCAATTAACATTAGCATATAGCTAAGTTTGATCATTATTCACAAATATGTTTAAAGCACTGGAAAAAAGCAACATGGCCCTGGTTGGTCTCTTATACTCTGCTGACACCTGCTGGCCGTTTTTGTAATAACTGCCATTGCTTCAAGCATTTTCTTCAGTTCAGAGGCTGCCTCAAAGTAGAGATAGACCGATAATCGGCCGGGCCGATATTTGACATATTGGTACATATCGGCTTCGGCCTGTTTTATTAATCTGACAGCCGATATAAGCGATCCATTTAACTCTTTGACTGCCAAAGACGTTTCATGATGATTAGTAAAATTCCAATGAATGGAATGCGATCTTTCATTGAGTAGCCACATTGTATATGTAGTAAAGGCAAACAATATTCTTTTTGCCTTGAAAGATGAGTTAAAATGCTCAAAAGCGGCTGGCACTGTGGATTTTTTTGTTTTGTTTTTATAACGCCTGGCAGTCAAAGAGTTTTAAAACTCCGTCTTTTCGCTTCGAATGAAGCCCAGAGCGTCTCTGTCTGTTATGGAGTCCAACTCCAGCAACGTAACGCCCACAGCAGCATCTGATTGGTTAGCCGTGCAAGAGCCGGAACCAATCAGTAGTCTATGTCATGTATCACAGTTGCCGGTCACACACGCGCCCACGGGCACAACGCGAGACACACATGCTTCGAAGGTAAGTTAAAAGAGAAGAGACTCCACCGAACTTTTCACCATGATAAGCTAAACACATTGAATTATGTTGTGTATTAAATGCACTATATGAATGGAGCTGCATTGCCTTTCATTGAATCCCCGCTAGCTAACAGTGATGTGTTCAGCTTAGCATGTAGGCTAACACCCAGTAGCTAATTCGCTACTTCAACTACTCGGGGAGGGAATCACACACATTTTCACTTAAATACGTAAACAATGTTTGTTAGAAAGGTTCCAAATAGTAACAGTTGTCATTATTATATTGTCTAGTTCCATGGTAAGAGTAGAGTAACGTCATTATATTTACTTCTCGTGACGCACACATTGCATTCTGGGTCACGTCCACTACATGTACAGCGATTATGCAGTTAGATGCCACAGTGACAGTACACTAAATAGCGTTTAGTTACTTTATATTGTGTTTATTTGTCGCACTGGTTTGCCATTGTGTGCCTTAAGCTTCGACGTCGATTTGATTGACAGCTCGTTGTGCACCTCGTTAAAGTCCGCTCCGTAACTAATTAAGTGTCTCAAACACCGTTTAACTACACGAACGTGTTCTCTTCCGTATGTTAGGCATTAGTAGAGAAGTGCACTAAAGTATGGTGTGCTTGTTTGCTCGTTTTGTCTCTCTTTTCACGTCATGTTTGCCGTAAGTTGGGACATTATGCTCTCAATGGGCGCCGCCATTATGTGACATCTCCGGGCCGTAGTCGGCTGCAATTAATGTTCAGTGATGTAATTTCGTTCCGTGCATCATACTTTGAGTAATGAGCTCATGTTTGGTGTGTTGTATAACTTTCTCGTCTGTTAATAACCATTCATGTGTACAGCTAAAATAGTGCTTGTTAATGTGAATTAGCAATGTTGCAGCCCAGTTATTATTTAGACAAGTAAATCTGTGCCATTAAGAGATACAGTACAGTACAGTAGTGAGAGAATAATGTGCCCATATACACACGTGTCTGTAAGTGTAAAACACATTAAACTGCAGAAACTGGCAGCGGTCCACCGCAACAATGTCTGTTTAACCAAGTTATTCTTACTATTATTATAACCAAGGTATTTTACTCTACCTTTTTTCTGTGTTGATTGGGACATCCTAAGTGGCAGTAAACTACATGATGAAGTGTGTCCTGAAGCTGTCTTTTGACAGTTCTCTTGTAGAGAGGAGTAGCATGATATTGCTGTTCTAGATTTAAGATCATAAGCTTATCAATACTGTCTATATGGTAAAAAATAACAATAATCATAATGAGAATAAGGTCTACAAGAACTGCATGGTGTTCAGGGATGAATAGTTTTTCTCATGGCATTTTTTTTTTTGCTGTAGTAATAAGTAATGCCACAGCTGATGCACATTTTGAATGACAGGGTTCTTCCTATTACTTTAAAATATAAAAATATAACATTTATTTAATAAAACTACTAGTATCCCAAATGCAAAAAAAGGTAACGTCATGTGGCCCCTACATTTAACTCCCCCCGCCACCATCATCTTATTGCAGATGGAAGGATGTAAAATGAAAAGTGCAGTGTGAAGAATCCATTGTAAAGAACGGGTAGGGTTTGCATTATTCAAAAATTTGATGCCAACATTTTAACTTTTACTGCAAATGAATATCGGCTTCAAATATCGGTTATCAGCCTCCTTGACTACCGATAATCGGTATCGGCCCTGAAAAAAAGCATATCGGTCTATCTCTACCCCAAAGCCTTCTCCATGCTCTAGCATAAAAAAATTAATTAAAAAAAACATCTTCGGGAGCATGGTAATATATTTAAAATAGAACGTAAAGTATACGTTTTTTTTTGTTTTTTTGTTTTTTAGCAAATGAGTTAATTGTGACATTTGAGCACAATCTATCAATGTTAAGTTTGTTCAAACTGATATAATCAGTATACATTATTGTCTGAACATTTTGCACAGGAATAATTTTTTAAATAAATGAAACTTTTAAATAAATTTTTGTTTGGTTTATTAGATTAAAATCTATTAAAATTGTACGGTAATTGGCCTGAAAGACAAACATAAATAAAAACCTAGACTATTTCTTTCTTATACTTGTGTCTGCCTTGAACAAAACACCTGGATATGAAATTATTTACATGAAGTGTCTATAAGAGCAGATTTGTGTTAGTTGACCACAAAGTACAAAAACTGATGAAGTTATTTTTAACAGCTATGGTTTACTGACTATAAACGGTCGTCTCAACAGAACCCATTTGACCGAGAGGTAGTGTTCTTTCTGTAAGCTATGTCACCCTATTTCAGGTCTAACAACAGAACCAGGTTCCAATAATATGAACTGCTGACTGTCTTCCAAAGGGCAGTTAATCTATTAGAAATTCATCAACATCAAAAAGTCATTTTAATGAGTCGTTTCTGTCCAGATTCAATTTCCAGTGTTTCATCAGCGCTAAACTTTAACACATTAAAATGAGTTATGTCAGCAATCTTAATTACACTTGTCAGGTTGGTTCAAGCCGATTGCTCTGCTCGCAGTAGTTCCTTTTTTTTTTCTGAGAATGAAAGCCGTTATCTGAAGCCTTGTGCACACCAAACAAATGAACCGAAACCACTTTTAAATCATTTTTACAAGACTTGTTACATCATCTGGTATAAACGACAACATGAAATAAATATATGTAGCACAGCAGAATCTATTTATTTTGTTTGTTACATCACCCAATAAGTGGAAAAAAGCGGTCTAATCAGTGCAATTGTTTGCCCAAACAAAACACATTTTTTAAATTTTCTTTATTTCAACACTGTCAGACGTCTGGACCGGACTAGCAAATGACAAGAAAATCATGTTGGATATCCCACTGATAAAGATTATAATGTTATTAGGGCTGCACGATATTGAAAAAACATGCGATATGCGATATGGGTGTTGATTATCGCGCTATCGATATTATTGCGATATTTAACACATCTCTAAAATTACATTTTCTTTATCTAGTACTGAAATAAATAAGCTTTTAATGATCTAATCTACACAGTTGTAATTGATACTAAATTTACAAGGTTGCAAACATTGAACTTTTTAAACAATTGTTACCATAAACTTGTGAGGGAAAAAAACAACACAAAAATATATATATTACTCCTAATCAGTAGCCATGGGTGACAACCATGCAGAGCTTTAAACTGTAACAGGTATTCTGTGAATTAAAAATCTAAATTCACAGTCACGCATTGCTCAAACTGAACTCAGTTTTACATATTTTCAATGTTTGTTCAAAAATTGTAAACATCTCAAAACAAGAGCTTAAACATTTCTGGTTTAATGTATTATTTAAAACACAATATTAGAAAATAAAGTGCCCAAGCATGAGTGGTGTTCTCTATATTTAAATTAAATAAAAATAAAATCCTGTGTTTAAATGAAATGATGTATAATAATTCTTGAAAACAAAGTGCTCATAAATGGTTCCGTTGTGCGACTGGACCTTAGGTCCGTGGTGGTAGCGAAAAATTCCATTTGATGCAGCTGAGCCTTGACAGTCGTTACACATGGGGTCTTCGATTTGAATGACTCGTATAGCTTCTTGTGGTTGTACTGCGTGTGGCTGTGTAGATTGGTTGTGTTTCCTCTTGACGTAGCCACTATTCTCCGACATGACTTGCACAGTACTTGCGTCTGTGACAAGTCATCTCTTCTGAAGCCGAAGTAGTCCCATATTGTAGACGTGCTATTTTTTTAGGCACAAGTAGTTCATTGTTGTCGTTCTCGTTAATTTCTCCCTCTCCCGCGTCAGCCATTGCAGCTTCCTCTATCCACGGCTGCGGAGTTGCTCACTGGTCGCTGTGGGCCGCTCTAGCCAATAGGAGAGCAGTATCTAGGGAGGTGAGTGACGCTACGTATTTAAGGACGCGTCGGATTGGGTTAACTCAGATAGACGCTAACGTGCAACCAAGCAATAAGAATACGCTAGCAATAACAAAGTATTAATTTATTAATTTATCGCACGTCTTTGCGATGGGCCCATCGCGTGTGCCATCATCGCGATGGCGATATTTTTTCGATATATCGTGCAGCCCTAGTAGTTATTGTACGTACGACTAAATGTGTGAAGAGTTACCTGTGTAGGCGAGCTGGGCTCCAGGCGGTAAAGGCCAAAAGGTCGGCTGAGAGGTCTCTTATCAAAATATGGCAGATCACATGCCTACGGGAAAAAGAAATATGCTATAATTTGAGAAGTTAAGCATCCCAAATTTGTGATGCAACAGCAATTAAGCCTCAAGCGTGCAAATAAAATGCAAATTTCTATCATTTTCTGTTGTTGAAGATAAATGAAGCCGCTCCACCTGGTCTGTGAAATCGTTGCCATCAATGTCATCGCTGTTGGAGTGTCCCCCTGGACTCTGCACATCTATCCCATGACTCTCCAGGATTGTGGCTTCTTGGAGGAAAAGGACACAGTGTGACATTTATGATTGATCGTCGGCCAATCGCAAGTCGCAGGGAAAACTCTAGTGTAGTAGTGATTCGCTTGGGGCACTTCTGCGGTGGATATAAAGTATGTTGGGCAGCAAAAGTGAACTGAAAACATCATACAGGTAGTTTCATGAGTAGTTGCTGGATGTCAGTTCAGTCAGAAACAACTTTATTTGACAAATTTGGTCATCATATATATATTTTTTTCCTGAACATCTCAGAACTTTGGGTACTTCTGTAAATTTTATCTATTCTGCTATATCTTGCTAATGAACTTTTACTGCCACATGTTTTTAAAAAAAAAAAAAGAAAGAAAAAACAACCCCCAGAGTGCCAGCCAATTTTGAGCATTTTTTAACATCTTTAAAGGCAAACAGATTATTGTGTCAAGTTGAGTCCCACATGAAAGATCGCATTCCATTCTTTCATTAGGAAAAAAAAAAAAAAAAAAAGTATGTTTTTACCTTATTCCGCTCTTTAGTAATCACCATTTGAAGATAGGTAATTTAAATGACATTGAGCGGAAAGTGAAAAGATAAGACGACGAGCTTTTTGTGAAAAAAATGTGACTTTGACACTAATAGTTCGTGGGGGTTTTTGATTTCACAACCCATTGACCAGGCAGCGCTGCACTTAGACGTTGTACTGCCCACTGATTTAGAAAAAAACAACAAAAACACGTCATTTAACGTTAATGGCGGCATACATCATGATTTTACTAATCGTTATTAAACGTCTTTGGCCATCAAAGAGTTAAAATAAAAAAAAATTAAAAAAACACGCTAGAATATTAAATTGTGGTCATGAAAAATAAGTCAAAATAAACAAAAAAAAGGCATACATTTCTGTAGACATTTTTTCGGGGGATATAAATGTACAGCGCTGTAATATTTTGTTCTGTCCCACAGATACATTACCAATGTTAGCTCGTCTCTTGATCTCCTTGCGGCGGTTCGCAAACCAGTTGTACACTTTGAGGGAAGTGACCCTCTCCAAATCAGATAGCTTTTTCCCTGAAAAAGATCACACATGTCTCGTTCCACCTCAATGCAACAAAATCTAACAATCAATTAAAAGTAGATAATAGCATCATAGTCTCTGAAAGATAGATGAAATCTATTCACGATCAGTTTTTTTTTTGTAATCAAATCAACTAGTATCATCAATGTGATGCACATAGCATATTTACAGTTCCTGTAGCTTACCTGGTTTTTGAATAACAGCATTGCAGGCGTTGGCGATTTCCTCCCTTTTGGTCTCATCCGGGTACTGGTTGTCGTTGAAGTAGCTGTAAAACACACAAAAATGTACTTTCTACAATCAAGCCAATGTTCTTTGTGGAGATCAGTGAAGATATTGTTTCGCAATAGCCTTGTCATCCATCCACTGGTCTGAAATGTGTTCACTCGCTCGTCTCCTCACCTCTCCATCACAGCCAGGCACTCCTTCCTCCAAGTGAAGCGGCTTCCCCGCCGAAGTCGGAAAGTTCCCGGGGCAGTGGCCAGTGGAGGAGGAGTTTGCCTCCACTCCATCTCCTCCAGAGGCAATGGCGCCGGCCGCATGTTCAAGGTAGCACCTGTGTCGACAAGAAGTGCCGAGTCACTCTGGAGTCAATGTACAACCCACCACTGCTATCAATACACTGTAGGCAAGTGTTTATATATACACTTTTGTAATCATTCATGCAACTCAACTTTTGATAGTTAACTTTGCTGGTTTTATTCTCAACTGCATACTGTTACTCTACACATGTACAGTATAGTATTGTGGTTATGTTTTTCTCACAATGATCTAAGCATGCTACTGAAATGTTAGTGTGGTGTTTCAAGTCACTCGTCACAAAAAAACTCACAATCTCCTACTCTGACTCTGGTTATTCAATTTAGCTCACAAAATAACCAGCAAAACATAATAATCGCCTTTTTAGTGCATCATCTCCCACCCCACAGGCATGGCTAATCCTCACGCACGACTCTTCAATTTACAATCAATCCAGCTTGGACCTGAATCGCTACTTTGACAGTTTGACTAAATTTGTAAGGTACCCGTTTGCAGCCATGTGCAAGTCAGTGAGGACACAAATTTGAAGTGTGGAAGAGGCAAAAATAAATAAATAAATAAAAAAAATTAGAGACGTTTGATACCACTTTCTTTCAATCAATATCAGCCTGAGGCTGTTACTCACCCATTCTGAGTCATAAAAAAAAAAAAAATTAAGTTAAAATAATGACCATCCCTCCAAACCCTCCCGCCAAATAAAATAAAATGAAGTCGCATCGGAATCAGTTAAATCGCAAAGCCATACATCACTTTGCAGTTGTAAATCTGGAAGTTCCCAATTACTGCACTAATCAAGGCTTACGCCATTATATTTTAAGTAACAAGACTGAGAAGAAAAATATGCATGGCAGAGCACAATTAGTCAAACACCCTGAGCTGAGCACAATAAGACTGCAAGTTATGGTAATCAAACCATGCATTCTTATCCAAATCTGAATAAGTGCTGACGATTGGTTTCTGAAGTGACGAAAACAGGAAACATGAACGCAATGCAAAACTATAACTTCACGCACACTATTGACATCCAGCTAAAGAGTGGGAGACATTTTCAGAGTCATAACCCAACCCAACTGGTTAACCCTGCAACAGTTCTTGCAATCAGCATTAAAGGACATCGGCTTCCTCTGCAGCATTGATGGAAGTGTGTGCGGTGCTTGGCCGAGCTCAGCGTGGCCATAAATATCACGAGGAAAAGAGCAGTTTGCAGTGCTGATGGCGTTGGCAGACCTCCACCAAGGAGCATGCCGCAGAGGACAAGGCGTGGGATGTCTGCCGCCTGTCTATAGGTTGATACAGCACATTTACACTGGAGATGCAAAGTCAGCATGTAGCTTCAGTTTAAGCCTCCACATTGAAGTGTGCTTGAAAAGTGTCTCTTTTAGTATAGTTAGTTGAATGTAGCTGGATTTGAAAATTCTGCTTCCATCTTTAGAAAGGTTTTTCTTTTAGTTTCAAATGACTTAACTAGGATTCCATGTCATATTGTGGCCAAAGGTTCTGTAAATAGTAAATCCTTGTTGTGGTAGAAGCTAAAGTAGATATTAATGTCACTCATTAGTTGCCATGGCTGCTACTACTACTTCTATCATACTCTGGTAAACCACAATAAACCTAATTGGACCGAGTGGTTGCCTTGACTCATTTCACAATTGTGGATGCATCTGCTGCAGAAGTGCAATCACTTCAGAATGCTCATGTCAGGATTTTGAATACTTTTGAGTATCTCAACAACCATCTAAGAGGAAACCACAGCCAGCATATTGCTTCATTTTTTTTTTGTTTGAGAACTCTTCAGCTTTACATTGAAATTAGAAATCCACCAGCTTCTCTGCATCTGCGTTAGCAGAATAAAACATTCAGCTGTACCTGGAGTGGTTTTCTCCAGCGTGTACCAGCGGTAGAAGGCCCTCTTCTTCTGCTCACTCAGGTCGGAGCCATGCTGCAGCAGCCAATGAGAGATTCGGCTCTGGCTGATGCCTGGAAGGCAGCCAGACATCAAATTAGGGAGTGTTTTACATCAAGCCCTGGCACAGTTAGCAGACAAATCCCTTGAAATAATTTTACCGACAAAAGGGCAAACGAGAGAAGAATGCAGTTATCTTTGTGATTTAGCTCCTTGCATCACGAGTGCAACTGTTGGGTTATTTAAAATCATCCGTCTCCCCTTCGTGCTTAAAAGGAGCTACTCCTGGTTGGTCTTGTCATCCCCTTCCGAAGAGGCAACAGTGCGTCACTATGGCCACACCCTAAATCAGTGGTGTCCAAACTACGGCCCGGGGGCCATTTGCGGCCCATCGTCCATTTTTTCAGTGGCCCGCAACATATGATAAAAATGGAATTTGACTCAGTTCAAATAAAATAAACAAAACAAACATGTTTGGAGATGGTCAAAGTAAGAAGGAGGGTATCGAAAAACGGGTGCCATTAAAGGTTATTTTAGTTAACTAAAACAAATTAAAAAAAACAATTAAAATTCAAAAAACAATACTGTTACCGAAATAAAATAAAAACAGAAATGCTTTTAAAAAAACAAAAACTAACTGAAACTACATTTTATGTTTACAAAACTAACTATAATTATAGCAAACACATGTCCTTCGTTTTAGTCTTTGGTCATTAATTTAATGCACGAGCCTTTGGGGATGATTTTAAATGTGATTTTTAGTAGATTCATTTTGATATCAACCGGAAAAATGACGTTTGAATTTCGTCTACATGCGTGTACATGACAAATAGTGCACATTCAATTTTGCCTCAAGTGCTTGAAAAAGTGTCTAATCAACAATTACATCTGACTGAATTCTATCAATAGATTATGATAAGCATTCCTAGTGGGAGATTCCCTTTTGTTTATCAGCCTTTTTTTTTAAACATCTAGTGTATATTCTGTGCTGTTGCACTTCCATGTACAGTTAATGTCGCTAGTTTATAGAGAACATCAAGAAGTGACAATGGGCATAGTATGTTCTAAATCGGCTTTGTCCATGTGCTTGGTACTTACCGGTGACTTGTGCCACCACTGCCTGAGAGATCCTACGGTTCCCTAGGAACGCTTTAATCTCCTCTTTCACCATACTGCTATCCCTCCTGCAAAAAAATAGCAACACAGAATTACTATCGATTAAATTCTAGTGTACTGAAAAACATGACCTACTTTAAGTTACCCATCTACATAGAACTCTTAGAATGGTAAACAGCACAGGAGAATTTTGGTCATATTGTTTATGTTTCCTTCAAACGGTGCGAAAAATGTCAGTCAATAAAACCGTCAAGTCCCTCGTCTTATGCACACCAGAGATTTGAATGAGGCTGGTATTTCTTCAGAATTCCCTCTCTCAACTTCTCAAATAGTGTTAGTCGATGTTTTAATACATTTGCGAGCAGCACTTTGAAGCCGGATAGGGTTTATTCCACAGACTTCTGGTTTTAAAGACTAATCCAGCTCAGGTTCTTCTGGTCTGTCTATATCCATGCAAAATGACTGCATTCTTCACAAGGTCACTCAGGACATATTGCATATTTAAGCAAAGCAAACTACATCACAATATTCTCGTGTACTTTTTTTTTTTTTTTTTTTCCCTCCGGCTTTCGTGGTGACTGGTGAGTTAAAAATACCAAGCAGTTTGAATTCAAAGTAATGGCCATTTAAATAGGGATAGCAAGGACAACCGTAGACCAGGCTTGTCATCTCCATGGTTATGCACATGAGACCATTAGAAAATCATACAGTAAAATTGAAAAATTTGTTTCACATTCACAATATAACAAATTTTTTATCACTCATGATGTAGTCACCGGTAGTGCTGAGGAAGCAAACTGCAACCAATCAGGCAGTCTATGTTTATATTTGAAGTCTATAGCAGAAATTAACTTGCCACCCCAGAATGATAATAAAATGTGCAGTGTGTGTAAAATGGTACTGCAGAATCTCAAGGCTTTACATTCTTATTGGGAAAAACATTAAACAAAGGCTCAGTCTTACTCTGGGCTGCATTCTAACAGTATTGGTGCATGTTTTTATGACTCATACGCCTGCACTGTAACTCAGAAAAGCTGAGAAGCCTGAGCCATGATCATATGATGTACATTTTCAAAATGCATATGGATGACAATATCAGGTTAGTATAACTGTGCTCAACTTCCTCAAGGGAGGAAAGCACGTTGTGGAAAAAAACAGGGCGGTGGTTAGAGAGTACTCAGTTAATCGCTAATCTTGCAATGCAATGCATGTCTCATAATTAAGAATTTAACAACATAGGAAACTAACTCCAAGATGTAACAACTCATTTCTATGAATCTCTGTGTTTACATTTTCAAATGATCATTTCTGCAACATTCCTTCAAATCATAGTGTCCCAAAGCAACATGTACTTCTTAAATAAATAAAAAAAATGAGTCAGGACTCTTGACATCCTGCTTCAATATCCTCCACACTGGTGTCTTGCAGGCTGCAGCACAGCTAAAATTAGAGTAGAAAAAAAAAAAAAGCTGCGTGTATTGACACCAGTGAATCAATGTAGCACAAGCTTCTGTACAAGACAGAGGAAGCGTTGAAAGCGGCGGAGAGGGGGGAGAGGGTGGGAATGATTGACTCAAAAATAAATTCCAAATCCCCTGCAGAGACAGAAATGTGCACTTAGAAGTGAGAAAAATCACAAGGGCAACGTGGGATCGTTGATGAGTTTGAAACAACGCGTCACACCCCCACAGCCCATGTGGATCATTCCGCTGGAGGGTCCTAAACGTGGAACGGACTTGAATGCTACTTAACTTCTTAGGCTTTCCATGGAGGACAGTGAATCTAATGCAGAGGTAGGGGCAGGGGCAGCGGTTAATGCGGCGAGGACATGTTCAGACTGCTCATATGGGGCAGCATTACGGCATCAGAGGTTTACAGCGGCAGTGGGAGAGGGCTAATGTGTAAAGTGCTTAGAGGCTGAGGAAAAGGTGGCTAACGGAAGAAGACTGATGGATTGTAATGGTCCTAAGTAACTACCACACTGCTGCTTTGAGCATGTGATTTGAAGCCCTAATGTTCTTTGACATTTTGCAAATTCAATCCATAAAATTGTCTGAGGTGGGAGAGAAAAGCTTTTATGCTCCCCAACATAAATCTTGCGGTGTTTTTCTCTATAATGAAGTATTCTGACTGTGGCTATATTCTAAACAACACCTTATTTCTGTCCATGCTCTCTTGAAGTGTCACTGATTTTGTAACTTAAAAGAGAAATCCTCAAAAATTACCATAAAATGTTCATAAAATTGTCAAAAAAAGGTCAGAATGTTTATTTAAAAAAAGGCAAAAAACATTTTATAAGTAACTATAAAAATGTCTAAAATCAAAAAGAAGAAATCCCGAAAATGACCACAAAATGTCCACAACAAAATTGTCCCAAAATGGCGGGAAATTAATTTAAGAAAAGGCAGGAAAGAAAATGTTCAAAAAGTAGCCATAAAATGCCCCAAAACAAAAGAAGAAATCCCGAAAATGACCACAAAATGTCCACAAGAAAATTGTCCAAAATGTCGGAAACTGATAGCAAAACAGGCAGGAAAAAATGTCAAAAAATAGTAATATTAAAAAAAGTAAGAAGACAGGCAGAAATTTACCACATTCATAAAACATTTGCAGGACAGATTTTTATAAATAATAATATGGCTCATTTGACAGGAAAGGTTGCTGACCCCTAGACTAGAGCAATGTTGAGTTGAGTCTCGGCACCATACTGTGGTATAAATGGTCAAATATACTTCCTTATGATAACAAAAATGCAAAGTTTTATTTCGACTGACCTCATCAGCTCCTCCACTTTATCATCAACATCAAGGTCTTCTTCTATAGCCTCGAACCCAAAGGTTCTTGCTGCTGCGGCACTGTTCACGGGGTACCGAGGAGGAGACAGCTTCCCATTGGGTGTGGCAGCTAGGCTGTCACGCCCATTCTGTGACAACGCCACCAGTGAGACAGGTGAGGGCAGGATGGTGGAGGGCGGGGGCGGCGCAGGAGGTGGAGAAGTGTCGTAGCTGTTACTGAGAGAGGGCGAGAGCCCCTCATTGCTGCCAAACTGCGTCTGCGTGGCGATGGATATCTTGGCGGTCGTAGAAGAGGCAGTGGTTGCGGAGTGGTCGCCGACGCCGTCGTTGTTGACGGCGCCGTTGCACGTCACGGAAGAGGTGGTGGTTGCGGAGGCAGTGTTGTTGGAGGCAGAGTTGTTGGTGCAGCTGTTTGTCCCGCCTACCATGTAGGAGGAGGAGGAAGAGGAGGAGGATGAGGTACGGCGACCAAACTTGTCGCCGTGCTCCCGGTCCAGCCGGTCCAGAGTTTCGAGCGCATGGAGGATCTCCTGCTTGGTCATGCCGGAGCGACGCAGCCGCTGCAGCAGATCTATCTGCTCGATAGTGAAGCGAGGCTCCTCGCTGAAGTCAGACATCCTGATGCTGAACTGGAGACAAATCAGAATGGTTATGAGAAAGACTGAGAACGGCAAAGTAAAGGGAAATACAAAGGGAATCTGAGGCAAAGAACTGCAAGAAGACAGAAATAGACAGATGAAGGGATTGTCAAGGGGGAAATGAGAGGATTAAGTCGGAAAGGGTGAAAAAGAACGCAGCTGCAGATGGGCAGAGAAAATGAGAAGGATGAGGCAGAGAGAGGAAGTGGCATGACAAGATAGAAGGGAAAGTCGAGAGGAACTGTCGGGAAAGTGAGAGAACAAAAACGGCAAGATGAAAATAAAGCAGCAGCAGATAAGAAAATGAAGAGTGAGAGATAGAAGTGTGAAAAGAAAAAGGAAGGGAGGGGCCAGGCATAAAAAAAAATAAAAAAAAATCAGCTATTTTTGGGAACCAGCGAGCAACACACGCCAAGTGCCAGAGTCACCTTGACAGCTGATTCGATCTTAACATTCTGACCACCATTCTTTAACAGCTCCTGTATATGTGCGCCACCCACGCTCGATGCTTTTCATAAACAATTTGCTATGCTAAAAATCAATGCGTCTAGAATAAGACTGCAGTACAGTTTGTGCCAGCACAACCTCAAAAAACAAGAACATATTGTGGTCAGGCTTAGGTTGGAAGAAATTGAAAAGGAAGGGGAGGTCAAGTTTGCTACATAGAAAGGCGTGTAAAACATGACTTTAAAGTAACGTGTGCATCGTGAATACCAGCAAGTTTGCAAAACAAGGCACTCTCAAATGGGGAAGTACAATTTGCATCACAGGGCTCCAGACTATCATTTTGCCACAAAAATTTGACACAGTGTAACTACAATTTTCTCCGACTTGCCAGTGCAACCTGTAAATTTGCTAAAAAAAAATAAATTCTTGAATATTTCTTGTTGCTCACAAACTACTTTTTAAATTTCATCCCAATTAAAGGGATGCTTGACTCATTGAACTATTTTCAGCAGTGAAAAGTTCATATTTTGTCCAGAATTAATTTGATTACTTAATTATTTTTTTTATGTACAATTAATACCTTTAAAAACTATTTTTTCCTCTTGCAGTCGACTGATGAGGATGTCACCTGTGCTGAGGAAGCAGGTAATGACCAATCATGACTCACCTGTTTTCTGGGGTTGGTCAGCAAACTGAGCCATACTGCTCGCTATACTGCGGATTTTTTTTAGAGATTATTAATGTAAAAGTTAGTCTCAAGTCCTGCATCATCTATGGCAAGTGACTTTGGGTCAGCACGCATTCATTGCCTCTGTTCCACAGGGCATTTTGGTATTATAGCTGAAATTGAAACATGTCTGAGTTTGCTGCATTATCTTTAAGGATTTATAAAATGCACTAAAGCTGTAAAATGATGATTATCAATGCAAAGTTACACAGGACAGCTGACGCATAGCAATGAAATCAGCATTGTACTGTATAGAGTCATAATTACAGCATTAAATATGCAAATCAACATTTTACAGCAGTTTGGATTTTGCGCAGACACTTTCTTACGCTCACAAACAAACACTGAGTGATCATTAGTCATCTTGTTCAAACATTTACAGAGTTAACTATTCACAGACTGCAACGCATTTAATAATTTAATTCCAGACATGGAGGGCAACATAGATGACTTCTCCTGCACAGGCTTCTCAACTGAGTGTTAAAAGAAAAACTTACACAAACTTGTTCAAAAATCTTTTCGAGAAGGTAATATGTAATAAAGGGTAATGGTTGCACAAGTGTGCACACCCTCTCATAACTGGAGAAGCGGCTGCATTCAGAATTAATTAAATCACATTCAAACTAAATGAGAGTCAGCACACACCTGCCACCATTTGAGTTGCCTCTAATTAACCTAAAATAAAGTTCAGATGTTCTAATAGTCTTACTCTGACAATTTTGTAGTCACATCTTATAGCACAAGCCATGGTTGGCAGAGAATGTCCACAGCATTAGAGGGACCTCGACAGGTGATGAAACCAAGGTTGATAGGGTCCGACAGTAATGGTGGCCCGGGGCCAGTACGCATTGCTAGCTTTACCTAGCCCCATCACTGCTAGCTTTAATGATGGCGAGGAAGAAAGGCAGCGTTACAAAGCGAAGTTTCATCACCATATTATTAAAAGCAATACTGCGTGTTAACGAGAACTGTATGGCTGGAACTGGGGCAATCATCAAAAAGGAATGAATTATGAACAGTTCACAAACGCCATCAGCATTTAGCATGAAACATTCAGGCTTTCGCTAGAAAACTGAAGCTTAAAATGCCGAGAAACATCATCTTTCAGCATGATAATGACCTAAAGCAAACATCTACATCAACAAAACAATGGTTCTGGAATGGCCAAGCCAGAGTCCAGATGTGAGTCTGACCGAAATGATGTGAACTTAGCTGGTGAGGGCTGTGCACAGGTGATGCAATTTTTTTAATGTTGTTGTTTTGCCAAGAAGACCATATTGCCACATTGATGTGCCACACTGATAAGACTGTTAAACGAAATGACTGTTGTAAAAAATATAAGCCAAAAGCTGCAGCAATAAAGTTTGAGGTTGTGCATATTTATGTAAACAACCTACCTATTGTACAACTTTTTATATTCTTTCCCTTAATATATTTGAATAGTTTTTCTTTTCAATTGGGTTTCATAGGTTATAGGATACAGATGTTGAAGATGGAAAGAAGGTTTGAACACAAAAACCTGGCTTTTGAACAGGGTGTGTAAACTTTACATACACTAAGTGGATTTTCACTTGCACAACCTGTTTTTAAATACAAAATTTATTCATTTATGCATCAAACTCCTTATTAAAACGGGGGCAGATTTTAAGTCGTGAACTGACTCACATAGGCTATGCTTATCTACTGACAGTTTACATTAATTACGTGATAATAACGTGGTAACCCCAGTTACATTGCGTTTTCACAACAGTTTAGTAGTTTCTACTTAGGTAGTAGCCACCGAGGGTGGGTTTTAGTTGTAGTTAGGACTCCAAATTTGTATTTGGTTTAGTCACTTAAGGGCAAAGCAAGATAACTAGTGATGCCAGTTTTCACGCCCAGTGCCCAAACAGCTAATGTTAGCGAATGCTGCTGTGGCAGACGGATACTGTCCGATGTTCCGTTCAGTGAGAAGGAAACCACACAACATAAACGAAAAATTCCAACCTTAACCTTCGTAACCACATCGGCCCAAAGGCGCCATAAGTAATAACAGCAAATTGACGGTTTCGGCAGCATTGTATGCATTGTGCGCTAGTTAGCATGACATGCTAGCCGTGCCAAAGCGAAGATTAGCAGACGATACGAGTCGCCGCCGTCGGCAGCTGAGGCTGCTGCTGCTAGCGATGGTTTGATATTAATATAACAACCTTTCCAGTGTATTGTATGCCAAACTACAAGACTTACCTCGGTTTAAATTGTCCACTTCACCATCTAACTTGAACAGACGACCAAAAGCCCACCTCGACTTAAACTGAGGCCCGGTATTAACGCAGTTTGATGTCAGTGCCCCGTTCGACTCTTTTTCAAGGATTTCTAATCAGAGGCGAATTATTCGCCTCTCCGCTTTGTCTGTCTGACAACAGCCATATTGACAAGTAGCACTTTCGAGGAGCTCCGAGGGAATTGTAGTTTTCTCTCCCAAAAAAACTCACCAACATTCGACGGAGTTCTTGGGAGTAAAAACTACAAATCCCCTAAAGGACGAGGAGGAGGGGTGTTTCTGGTGGCTCAGCTCTACAGTTGGCGCTGAAAGTGTATTTTGCATTCCCTTGGAGCTTATTGAATTCTGATTCATATTACAAATCTAATGCTAAACACCAACAACAACAATAATAATAATAAAGCGCATGTATTGATTTTTTGTATTTCAATAATAATTAAGTGAACAACTCGTACATGGTTTAGATGATTACATAAAATCTGCTGCTAATATATAGTAATTTAAAAAACTAATGCATGATAAGTATTTTTAATAAATACTCCAAAGAAACATACAGGGTTTGTCCTGATCGAAAATGCTTTTGTAATACAATATGTTATTAATGTGTATCTGTGTATTCTGTGATACAAAAAAAAAAAAATGTGGTATGAATTATATTTGGTCTATTGGACAGCATAGCTGCATTGCTGATGACGAAAATGTATTTTTATAATTACTTTTCATTGCATGTTTATAATTTTGTTTGTTGTACAGTACGGTGGGGATTTCATAGTAATGTATACAATATTGTAGTTAGTTACAGTACATTAGTCTCAACCAATGTTTCATGAGTACACAACTGCTGTATGTGAACGTTACCATGAAGAATGACTCACTTGGAAATTATAGAAAATAAATGTCTTAATTTTTGACGTCAATGTTGGTGGTTGGTTGCAGTCTTTGGGAAAAAAAACAACAGTAGGGGGCAGCAACATCTAATATACAGTACAGTACTTTAATGATTTCTAAAACTTAAAACCACTGACGGTATAGCGATTCGGGGGGAAAAAACAGCTTTTATAAATTAAGGATACAGGTTATAAAATGTAAATACGAAATAAAAAAATGTCAGATTTTTATTTATTTACTTTTTTCATTTGTTTTAATCCAGCAAAATGCAGATGTTTTGTTTATTCCAACAAGGACAAAATGACCCCATGGAAAACTTTACAAGCAATTAATAATATTTATTTTAATATACAAATTGATGATGTTAATTCAAAGTTTGACAAATCAAGAAAAACACAAATGCTCATTATCTTGCCTGAGTTTGGTGATCTATTTCAAATAACCATGCATGTTTTTAGTATTGTTCAATGATTAAACAAAAGCTAATTCAATAAACTTATTATGATTCAGTTTGTGGTTTGGCTGAAAACATTTTGTAAAATCAAGAAATATGATGATCATTGTTTTCCAATGATAAGTAGATATTTCCATATTTTAATTAATCACAAAGAGAAAGACTGCAGAAATTAAAGAGCATTAAGAGGCCGAAGTAATTAGATTTGGATAATTTTAAGTTTAACAATGGCTCAAAATTATCAATAGATTGATTTAATAATCGACTAGTTATCATATGATCTATTAAGATTTGTACTTCTCAAAGATATGCGACATTACAGTTAATATCATACACATTGTAGACAAGTGGTCGTCAAATTCCGAGCCATGAAAGACAGAGAGACACAGAGAGATTATAAGAATATTTTATTGATCAGAATAATCTAGAAGTTTAATTTTAACACCCCACACATGACTGCCAAAACTCTCATCTCGGTCATGTGATATGAAAAAAAAAAAACAACAAAACAAGCTATAAAAAATAAGTCAAAGAAAAAAAAATTCTTGTTTGGAGCGCTTCTTGAAAGAGGGGAAATATGGACCAAGTATGTTTGGAGTATCGGTACAACAATGAGTGCCTCAAGGATATGCACGATTGCATATTGGTGCATAGCAAAAATGATCTCATTAGTAGCAGTAGAAACATTGAAAAAAATATTCACATTCATATTGTAATACAAACAAAATGTAATGAACTTGCCAAATGTGACCGTGATTTGTCCCCTCACTGCATTCTCGGGTGTAATAATGTGTATAAAATATAAATCACCCATCACAATACATTGTATCCACACGCATCAACATCAAATCAAAACAATGCTGAATTAGCATAATCACCCAGGAATATTTTTCCTGATATGATTATCCTGAAGCCAGACCTGAACCAGCTGTAAAAGAAGGCGTAGATGAATGGATTGAGCATTGAGTTGGACAATGTCAGCCAGTTTAGAATTTCAATGACTGGAACTGGCACTAAATTGTTGTTAAAAGGCAGAAATGTGATGCAAAGAAAAAAAGGAGTCACACAGATGAGAAAAAATCCAAGTACACTTGCTAAAGTTTTGGTGGCTTTTCTCTCAATCTTACTGACAGTCGGCCCAGGTTTGGTTGAGCTCTGAATGCTGCGTGCGTGCCTCAATGCGACGATCAAAATCTTCAGGTAGATGCAGAGCATGATGACAACCGGTAAGTAGAATGATATAAAAGGCCCGACAGCGCTTCCCATAAGAACGTCAAATGCACACTTTTCTTTGCAATCTTCACTCTGTAATCCGGAAATGATGACACCAATTGAAACTAGAGCAGAAACTCCCCAGTTGATCAATATCATGATCACAACAACACGCTGATTCATTTTAGCCTTGTATGTCAGCGGCTGGCACACTGCGTAATATCTGTCAATGGAAATGCAGCAGAGGTTCAAAATGGAGCACGTGCACAGCGACACGTCAAAACTGTTTCTTATTTTGCAGAACAGGTTCTCGTGGTAGATACATGAGCTCACGGAGAAGGCCATGCCGAGGGGAAAGACTATAAGACCCACAAGAAGATCAGTCACAGCCAGGGAGACAATGAGATAGTTAGTCGGATTTCGGAGCTGCGTGAAATAAAGGATGGTCATGATTACAAAAAGGTTTCCACATATTGTGACAACAGACAACAATGCAAGAAACATATACAGTGAAACACATAATAAAGAAGGGTTACTTGTAAGCACATAAGATACATTTTCTATTTGATAACAAGGATGCACATCATTAATAACGTCAATCCTCTTGGCGTTGCTCATGGTTCTGAAAAAAGAAAGAATAAAAGCAAAGGTCAGTGCTGTTAAAAAATCCAAAACAGCAAAGATAATAATACCTGTTGTATTCAATCTAGTCATACAATTCTCACTTGTTACTCTGGATGCTGCGCAGCGATCAGTTGTAGCTTCTTTGTATTTTAAAACCCGCCTTTGGGTATAATTAAATCTCCAGCTGACCAATTGGCTGCAACATGTAATACATTTTTCATGAGACACCCACAACGCGTCACACGTCGGTGAACGTCATGCGTAAGCAAGACACAAGATGCTGCATCCAAAGTCCGATATTAGCGTCGGAAATATTGGTATCGGCATGTTATTTGTAAATAGTTGCGAAGCCGACACCACTTGTTTTAATGCAGTTTTGGGGGCTCTCCTGATACCGGAATCGGAACAACACTAGTTTTTTCAGAAAAATTGCGATTCAATATATATACAGTGTTCCCTCGTTTTCCGCTGGGGTTCGGTTCCAAAAAATACCCGCAATAAATGAAATCCGCGAAGTAGTTAGCTTTATGTTTTACAACTCTTATAAATGTTTTAAGGCTCTAAAATCCCCGACCGCACAATTTATACACTTTTCTCATTGAGGCATTTACATGTTGTCACATTTCTCTCTTGTTCAAACTTTGACAATGTTCAAACCTTCATAAATTTTATAAAATGGGTATATTACTGTAAAAAAAATATGCAAAATTGCACTTAAAAAAAATCTGTGATACAGCACCCATTTATCAGTATCATGGTGTTAATAAGTTGGATTCAATTTTTCTTTTTATTTGTTATTTACAGTGTGTGCCCCTAAATCTTCTACTTCCGCCCCTAAAATTTCACCTTTGGGGCCACTGTGCTCCTTGTCAATAAAACAAAAACACACAAAAAAAATGTTACTTGCTCATGGACGTTTTAATAGACGTCCTGATTCAGAACCTAAATAGATCTTAATTACCCTTAAAGGAAATCAGTTTAGCATTTTATAATGTAGGTACAAATTACTTCTGTGGGGGATAAAAAAGGGTGATCAGTGAGGGTTCTGAATGTTTAGTTTTACCTGTCCATGTATCCTATGTCATTTAACAAAGGCAAAAAGTAATTAATTACTTCAGCCAAAATCAAACCGTGGCATGCAATTAAGCATTCCCTGTAGCATAATTTATTTTATTTTTTTCTAGATTTTTCCGATTTTGCTTCCATTTTTCTATGTTCCTATTTTGTATAGTTTGTCTTATATTATGTTTTGTATATTGGCATGATGGATTCTCGTGTTTTCAATCAAAGCTATCAATTGTAATCTTTCTTCAAACAACAAATCCAAATTGTCACGACTGTCAATATAATTCTGTCTCCTGCTAGATGTGATGCAACAACCTCCAATTAAAGGTGTGAATTACGTGTGTGCGTGTACCGTAAGTAAATCCCTTGGCTGGCTTTGTTATGAAAACATATGCACACATTCACACACACACACACGCACGCTTGCACACTTGAACACAAACAAATCACCTCCTCCTCCCAGCTTCTCACTTATTCAACCAGGGTCCACTTGTTTTTTTTTGTTTTTTGTTTTGTTTTACAGAACTAATAGAGCACAATATGGACACAACAATTTAATGATCCAAACTATGACTCACACTTTAGTAAATTAAGAACAAACATCTTGGATCAGTGAGGAGCACTGAAACGGCAGAGAAGTACCGTATTTACTGTTTTATCGTGAAGTATCAGGGTGTTGAGCTGTAGTTAACACATTCACTGCCAGCCCAGCAAAAAAATGCATCATTTGGCGTCTTTTTCCGTCAATGGCAGTGAAAGAGTTAACCAAGCATTTAAAAAACAAAACAAAAACAAAAAAACACAACTCAGTTATTTATATTAAAGTACCAGTAAACAGGGGTCAACATTAATGGTGGCCCATGTCCCGTGGCCTCCACATGACGAATGTCAGCCACCCGAAGTTCATGTTGTGGGTGGCATGGCTCCATGGTAGAGCGGTTGTCTTGAGCAAGATACTAAACACCCGGTTTCTCCTGATGCTGAGTTATCAGTAGGTGAATGAGCAATCAAAATTTGAGGGTTTTGTAAGGTGGAAAAGCGCTTCCCATGCATTCCCATGCGATTTACACCCCCAGGCTCTTTGCAGAGTATTGCGTAATTTCCAGGCAGACATTGAAGGCTACATATAAGAGCAAAGGATGATATTTGCAAAACGAGCAAAATTGTGAAAAGTTTCCATCACTGAACGTGCTCGTCACTTCCTGTTGCACTGATTCGCTAGCTAACAGCCGATCTGAATGACCGAATGTCACGACCGCCCGACACCATGGACTGAAAACGCCGCTCAAGCGCTCCGACAACGGTGCCGACGTTACGACGGTGTGTTCAACAGCATACCAATGCCCAGGCAGCTACTTGCCGACTCAGATGTCAGATTGGTGTATTATGATGAAATCATTGACATTTGATTAAGGAGAAAATCAATATAAGGGACGGACCAGAGAACTAAAATGGAAATTAATTTAATGTAATGATTGTAATCATTAGGTTGTTTTTGTTGTTGTTTTGTTTTTAGTCATGACATGCAGGGGGTGGCAGAGATGCCAGTCCTGACTGGCACATCCATGGCTGAAATATGGGTTAGGACTTGTTGAACTGATGCCAGTTTGCTTTTGAAAACTGCCAAAATACCTATTACTAGTTTTAGTTTTATGTTGGTCTGCCTCCTGGCTACTATTGAGGTGTCCTTGAGCAAAAGCACCGTGCCCACACCCACTCACCTGAAGAATTCAGCACTTTTTGCCCATCCCTTTCATAATGACATATCTCCTTGCATGCCTGCATGTGGTGTGATCTGGTTCTCTGAGTGGTGTGCAACCCAAAAATATGCTGCATATTATGAGTTTGAATATATTTTGTTTAACTCATTCACTGCCATTGACGGAAAAAGCCGTCTATGTCAAAGCTTTTGCTGGAATGGCAGTGAATGTGTTAAAATGAGGAAATGGAAATTATCAATGTGGGGTAGGACCTAGGAATTGAGTATGCAATGATTTTGTGGCCTGTGAGTGGCCTTAAGATCAATAAAAGAGCTGCTCAAACTGTTAACTCATACTCAAATGAATACGGCATGAAGGCTTGATGATTTTAATTATCCACCTCTGGTGAAGCAACTTAACCTGTCAGACTGGTGTGCGACTCGCACTCTTTTTTTTTCCAGGAAATGAAGTGAATGGATGGCCACCTCACGTATGTTTTGGTTAAATAAGTGGATTATATCAATGACAAGAAGACAGAAGGTAAATAAACATGTTTTTCCTGTTTATGTTGCAAATTGTATTGCGTCTGATTCCTTAATGCTGTCCATTCCTGTCCTGTCTTATCCTGTCTTGCCCTGTCCCATCTCATTTGCTCTCTGATATGTTCCTTCCTCACAAGGTGTAACACTAACATCCACATCATATACTGTCATAAATCATAGATCATACTGTTATTGTTTGTTCTTTTGCGTGTTGTCTCCTTTCTCTCTTTGGTCCCTCTTAAACCTTTTTCTGACTGACAGTTCACTCTTTATTGTCTTTATTGAAATAGTGGTTATCACGTATGCCTCTTCCCTGCGTGGGGTTTGCCCTCATATTGTGTTGGTTTTCTGGGTACTCAGATTATGAGGCCATGTTGATGCATATGTGATGTATTTCCACATATCTGGGTCATTTCAGCGCACTGTGAGAATTGGCGCTGGCCTGTCTCAGAGCAGTGATCCAAGTATTGCATAATAATAATAACAATAATTGGGGGAATGCTGAAAGCTAATCGGATTTATTTTAATGTTACGTTAAAGTGTATTAAAAAACAAACAACGTATTTGTATTTGTATAATGATTTAAAAAAAAATATAAATAGGGGGGGAATTGATGTTGTAGTGTGTTACCGGTTCTGTCATTGTTTTCCAAAGTAAAACCAGATGTTGGCAAATGTCTTATTTTGCTTAAACACAGAATATAATCAGTCTGAACAATTACAGTTGATATGCTGAAATCTGAGGATTTGGACAATTAAAAAAAAAAAAAAAAAAAATGGCTCCAAACGATTACTTGATTATGAAAATAGTTGTCAATTAATTAGGTAATCGATTACTTGTCAAGTCAAGTCATCTTTATTTATTTTAGATTTATATATATAGATATGTATATTGCCCTGCGACTGGCTGGCAACCAGTCGCAGGTTGTCCCCCGCCTGCTGCCCAAAGCCAGCTGAGATAGGCTGGAGAGAGCTGGAGCTCGGGAAGAGGGTAGACAGAATTTACATAAATTTCTCAAATGTTAATAAGAATTGCCGAACACAAGTAAAGTCGAGTGCTGGCGGAGCAGTTGAGTCCAAGGCCAGATTAGAGCCGGGAAAGCTGATATGTCATTCTGTTTTGACCAATTCTTGGTCTCTTAGCCGATATAATGCAACGGAATATATGCAAGAGGGTGACGTGGTTTTAGATTTGCGGTTTTAGAGACATGTTTTGTCGGGCGCTTTCGGCCTTAATGGGTTAAAAAGGACAGCTGTTGAATAAAGTTGACTACATGCAGCTGCAAACACACTGGGGGTGGGGCTCAGGGTGTAGAGAATACAGACCTGACAATTAATGGCTGGATTTACAGGTTCTTTTGGCACTTTTACCAAACCTGTGGTAGGGAACCTTGGTTCTCGAGAGCCACTGGCCTGCCCGAGTTGAGTTGAGTTGAGTTATACCGCCATAAAAGGTTTGTGGGAAGAGTTTGAATGTATGTCTCAGACTTGACTTGCATAGGGTGCTTTGACTTCACTCTTCCACTAGATGTCCTTAACGTTGCTTTCAAAATGACAGAAATTCATCAGAGCCGGTTGGGTAGTATACAGTACACCATCACTCCAACTACAAAGAGGAGGTGAAGGAGCAAACGGGGAATGCTTGGCACTGATAGGCCTCTTTGGCACGTAATTAGATCTTTGCTTAGTCTTCATTATCATTTGCTCTCTTGACACAGATGCTCTTAAATCCATTTAAGATTCACACATCTTTCCTGGTGAAAGCTGTTTAATGCTGGGTTGTGCTGGTCTGATGCTCGTGTTGGTGGTGGACCAGTATGGGAGTGATGGTGAAGCAACATGGGATGTTGATTGACTGGTCCACCAACATGAGATGCCTGTGAACTAGCATGGGATACTGGTAAAATTGATTTAACTGCACAGTTGTTCCTGTTTTGCTGGGTCTGCATTGCCATGATGGTCAAAAGATTGTGTGCGCAATTTCCGGTGCATCTAGTTAGGGGCTATTAAACAATAAATGCCCGTAAAAATAAGTTCATGGCATGAGTACCCTAGCAGCTATGGTACTTGAGCTAACTTTTTCAATGATGACGCGTAAAAGATGACGGTGTGAAATTTACAGCATGACGCTGTGAAATCATTTTAAAATAAAAATGTAAATACTCTATACTGTATTAATTTATTTACTTAACTTTTCAAAAATGTTAAAAATTTTAAATGGTGAAGTACATTATCTATCTATCTATCTATCTATCTATCTATCTATCTATCTATCTATTAAACTATGAACATTTAAAACTGGTTAACAAACAATACAACACAGTGTAATTACGAGAATTATTTTATTATTTTGTGAAAGCACCCATTTTTGGTCAGGCAGACCACAACAGTAACAATAACAACAGTACTAAAAGAAGATAAACTTGCTTTCAGCACTGAGAATCTTTTTTGAGGCTGCAGCAGCTATTAAACTTATGGCATTCCTGATACATATGTCAACTAGAATGACATCGGACTATGCTCCATATTACCTGCTTGAGGACATTTTGTTTACTACGAGACGAGTCGCAACTCGTATGCAGGAAATGCAAAAGTGGAAGTGTATTTTAGCTGTAATGTTTTCCTTTAAAATTAAATTGTAAATTAACCTTACACAACACAAACATTGTAATCACTTTTCACAACAAATAGCTATATTGTTTTATAGTATTTTACTTAAACCCACAAATCCTTTATTTAGAGAAAAGCCTTCGGGACAAATTTTATTTCCAGACGTTCGCCTAATCCACACTCCACGAGGTGGCGGTAATGCACCTAAACACTGGTTTTCCGACTGCCAATCACTGCAATGCAACAAGAAGAAGAAGAAGAAGAAGAAGAAGAATTTATTTATTTATTTATTTTTATTTTTTCCTCTCCGCTGGAAATCCCGCCCATTTCTCAATCCCCGAAGGTGGCGTACTTGACGGCCACACAGTAAGATTTATTAATTTATTGAAATACACAGCTGTTACTTTAGCTCGTTAGTTTAGCTGAACTCTCAAGTTGTTGTGGTAAGAAAACGTTTAACTTGAAATGGTCCCTTTTTTTTTTGTCATTCAAACAATTACTACCGTCTATGTTTGCTTGAAAGACTTGTCAGCTAGCTTGTGAGTGCTGTTAGGTGTCAGACAGTATATTATAAAAAAAGAAAAAAACTGCCTTTTTATCATAGAAAATAGTATATATAGTTTAGCTAACAGCTACTTTAGTGCTAACTAGCCAGCTTCTTTGGGTATTTTTTAACACACTAAACCTAAAACATACACTTTTTATTTATTTATTTATTTATTTATTTATTTATTTTATATCATAGAAAACAGCTTGGCCAATGTTACCATGTTAGCTTCCACCACTAAAGCACTGCTAGTTAATGTTAGTTGGGCTAGTAGACTTAGACTTAGACGTAGACTTGACTTTATTGATCCCTTTGGAATGACTCCCTCTGGGAAATTCACATGTCCAGCAGCAATGAGAACAGATAATAAAATAGAAAATAATTCAATCAAATAAAATAAAAAGTAAGCATGCTTTCAGAAGCTAGCAGCATATTTTTTTTCTTCTTATAGTAAATTATTTTTAGCCAGCAGTGACGGAGCCTGACCGGGGGCTTTTCGGGACCAATGGCGTACCCAGCCTCGAGTAGGACCTCTGTTTAAATGTACCCGAAAGTCCCTGCGATGGAACGGGCCTTATGTCATCTTTGGGATTACATTATGCCTTTGTACACCATTTTGCTTAACTTTTTCTTAGTACGGCTCCAGCATAATCTTCCCATTGTACCCGTTGTAGAATATGTTCATTGAAGACATTCTAGTAATTTTATCATTTTTGTAGCATTTAATTAATGATTTGGGCTGACTTTGTGTGTGTGTGTGTGTGTGTGGGGGGGGGGGGGGGGGTAACTTTGTTTAGCCTGCCACTCATTGTGTATTTGTCTTTTTCAGCTCCAGAATAATTAAATAAAAAAATAAATAAATAAATAAATAAACTGTAAATGCCAACATTGGAAGCTCCGGTAGGGAATGTGGACGATACGTAACTGAAAAGATCATGGACAATCATCATCAATCGATCATGGAATTGAAACTACTGTATTGCTCTCATTGTGCCAGAATTGATTTGTTTATTGATACTGACTTGGTATTGAAATTGCCAATATTTGGATCGCTCCGTCTACCACGACACTCAGTCAGACATTATGTCACCTTGGTCACCCCCACAAGTTTTTGTGCTTATGCCCCTTCTATATATGATTGACTGGCAACGAGTCCAGGAGTACCAGGAGTAAGTCTGAACTTTTGCCCAAAGACAATTGGGATTGGATCCAGCCAACCCCCGACCCTGAACAGTCTGGTGAAGAGATGGGTGGATGGATGGATGGATGGATGGATAAAAATGATTTTATACACTCAATCATAGATTAAAACTGCACTCATTAGCCTTGAATAATTTTTATTTTTTATTTATTAATATTTAATTAGATTGTGTCTTTCTCTCTACAGTCGGGATGATCTTACCAAGAGCAGTCAGATTCACCGTTCTCCTGCTTCTGGCTGCATACAACTTTTGGGAGAATAAGGACTACACTCAACCTAGGAAATTGCTTTCACCAGTAAGTAATACAATAAATTATTTCTAAATGACAAATGGGCTATGTTGATGGATTGAGTACTTCCAAATGATTGAGAAGCCCCTGGATGTTATTTTTTTTTATTTAAATAAGTAATTGCAGTGACTGTATAACTGGAAATTAGATACAAACCACATTTTTTGAACTACTGTTTATGAACAGTTCTTGGACTTATAGCTTATTGGTTCCTATTCTTAGGGCATTGAACCAATTTTATTTGGACTATTCTGGTTGTCTTAGAAGACTTTTCGTTATACAAAAACACTGTTTCCCTACTGTTTCAAAACAGACTGTGTTTTTGTTGTTTAACAAAAACAGTCTATTTTGACTTGTAGATATAGTTGAGTTCTCCACACCAACTCAGGGTGGTGCAGTCCTCCTAACCTAGTCTGCTCGCATGAACTGATCACGAAACCTGCCTGGATTAGAGCCCAAACGTCTTGACAACCAGAACAGTCCAGTTGTGAGAATAAAATAACCTTGATGAAAGACTGAGTATACTCACAGGAATTGATTCCTATCTTTTCTGCCATGTCTACGTTTTCAATTCCAATATCACTACATATTTGTACTTGATGTGAGTCAAGCATGTTTTAATCTTTTCCAGGATGTGACACACAGACAAATATCCCATAAACATGTCAGAGAAAAAAGAAACGGTGAGCCATGTTTGAGTTAACTAGGTGTGGTAGTGGAGCACTCAATTAATGTGGTCACTAAAGCTTGCACGTGCTGAAACTGAATCTGTTGTTTTATTGCAACTTAAGGTTAAATTAGCGTATATCTGTTCTAGCCACCAACCACTTCAAAGTTGTAAATTGCTCTACTGTAATTTGCTACATATCAGTGGTCATCTTAGTTAACTTTCCAAATGACAGTCAGCCAACAGATCTTGTTAATCTAGTGAGATATGCTGTGGCAAATGTCATCCTACCATTCAACATCACAGATGATTTGTTACTAGAAAGCATAAATTTGACCACAGGTGGGAGGTTTGATGTTAAAGTTGGCCCTTTTATTATTATTAATGTTTTAATTTATTAGTTAACGCTGGCACGTCCATTTCTTTTCAGCCTGTTATCCGAACTCTACTGGAGGACATCAGTGTCATTGTGAGAATCAGTTGCTATGGTCAAGTAACATTTGTGATACTTGCATTGCATATAGCAATGCTAGCACACAAACCTGCAACTGCAGTAACGGAGTTCCATCTGGACATTTCTGTGAACCAAATAAGTGCAGCTCATATTCTAAAATACATGCATCGTTGCACACTGTACTATTATAAAAAAAAAAAAAAAAAGGTGGGGTATTGTTGGAGTTGTAGTGAATTTAATCAAAACTTAACATAAGTTGGTGATGTTTCTTTAGCTGTGGAAGAGAGACAGGGACTAAGAATATGAAGATTACTAGGGTCATTCAAGAATTGGAGGACATTTGGGCTTAAAATTTCTTGAAAAATAAAACTTAACTTTCCTGATTTTCTGCTACATATTCACATTCATAGGTAATAAACTATCGAAGGCTTGATTAGCTCAGCTAACAGATAAATGGTAGATTTTTTATCACAACCTTGTTAATGAAACCCTGTTAGTCTAATCAAAGCAACAGGGTTGGGGGTAACAGGGTCACAAATCTGTATGAACGTTTTCTCTCAGGAGAAGGAGTTAGCTGTTCAGCTTGCTGTTACTGCTGACCAAGAGGACAAACTTACTTATGTATATGTTGAATTTGATCAAGACATTGTTTTCCTCTTTTATAGAATGATATTTTAATATTTTTTTTCCCAAAAATTTCCTCCACAGCAAGCGACCCAAGTCCACCACCAACGCAAGGTATTGTATAAAAGATGTGTGCTAACTGTTACATGACTTGATGTAAAAGTCATTCCTGGTAACCAATTTCAAAGACTAACATTGTATGGATAGGTTAAGATAGCAATCTCGAAAACTCTTTTACGAGTGTAAAATTACAGACCCGCAACTTCCACAGGTTTCAGGTATTCAGGACTCTGAAGTTGAATAGATTTCCCCTATCGTTTGTATCTAGCTGTATTTTATTTAAATGTCAGATGACTACAGAGTTTGTTTGAAGGATTCTAAACTTTTTAACCTGTGATTGGCTGATGAACTGTCCAGAGTTTTCCTCACAAAGTCAGCTGATCCACTAGCTCATCCATGACTCCAGTGAGAGCAAAGACAGGGGAATATACATGGATGGATTGAATTTGACGAGGACATTGTTTTCCCCTTTTATAGACTGATATTTCAGTTTGCTTGTTTTTTTTTTTTTTTTGTTTTGTTTGTTTTTTTTGTCAAAATTTGCTTTAGCAATCAACCCATGTCCACCACAAAGAGAAAGCATTGTATAAAATAAGTGTGTGTTACGTGAAATGATGTAAAAGTCATTTCTGGAAACAAATTTTAAGAACATTTTAAGTTAGTGATCTAGATAATGGCAGTGAAGTATACTTTACAAGAGTAGACTTTAGTAGACAGGATTTACTGGATTTGGGGTAACATTTTCTCCTGTCTCTTGTGATGCCCCTCTGCTTTAGTGGAAATTGTCCTTGCGTTGGACACTCCAACCAAAATGGATCTATCAGAGATCATCAATCAACTGAGGGATGCTGTAGATAATGCCTACTTACCATTAGAGATAGTGAAAAATTTAACACTGACAAGTTGGAACACGACCACAGGTGAGAATTTCTGTCACTTGATTGGTCTCCTGGACAAACGTTACAAGCTGTTCTACTTTTTTGCGCTTAAATGGGTTACTAATAAGTACCTTGGCACAAATATCATTTTAGCCTGCCCTCTAAACTCTACTGCTGGAACTGAATGTCAGTGTGAAGATTACTTTGCTTGGCCATGTGACATTTGTGACACCCATGATGCATGCAGCAATGGCAGTACCTTAACCTGTGACTGCATAAAAGGAATCCCTCTTTCGGGAGAGTTCTGTAAGCCAAACACAAGTAAGTGCAGCTCCTGTAAAAGTATTGGAACGACAGTGTGTAAAATTCAACCAAAGTCCATCCATCCATTTAGTTACGCTCCTCTGGGTTTTGGGGGCGGCAGTCGAAATAGGGATTGCCATGCTTCCCTGTTCCCAGCGACCTCCTCCACTTTGGCGGAAAATGGATGGATGGAATTTGATGAGGACGTTGTTTTCCCCCTTATAGAGTGGTATTTTAATTTTTTTTTTCTTTCATAATTTGCTCCACAGCAATCGACCCGTGTCCACCACAAACAGAAGGTATTGTACAAAAGATGTGTGACAACTGTGAAATGATATGATGTAAAAGTCATTCCTGGAAACTAGTTTCGAGGACTAACATTGTCTGGATAATACTTGCACAGTTTAAGATAACACTCTTGCGAATGTCATTGAAGTATACCTTACTCTTGACTTAGTGATCAGACTGTAGAGGGTATGTTCAAACTTGACAGGTTTTGTTGTATCCTATTTTAGCATTTAAGGTATTTGGAAATATTTTGATATCTTATGGGAGGAGATTAGTCAACTGGATTTGGGGTAACGTTTTCTCCTGTCTCTTGTAATGCCCCTCTGCTTTAGTCGAAATTGTCCTTGCGTTGGACACTCCAACCAAAATGGATCTATCAGAGATCATCAATCAACTGAGGGATGCTGTAGAAAATGCCTCCTTACCATTAGATATAGCGTATGATTTAACACTGACAAGTTGGAACACGACCACAGGTGAGAATTTCTGTCACTTGATTGGTCTTCTGGACAAACGTTACAAGCGCTTAAATGGGTTACTAATAAGTACCTTGGCACAAATATCATTTTAGCCTGCCCTCTAAACTCTACTGCTGGAACTGAATGTCAGTGTGAAGATTACTTTGCTTGGCCATGTGACATTTGTGACACCCATGATGCATGCAGCAATGGCAGTACCTTAACCTGTGACTGCATAAAAGGAATCCCTCTTTCGGGAGAGTTCTGTAAGCCAAACACAAGTAAGTGCAGCTCCTGTAAAAGTATTGGAATGACAGTGTGTAAAATTCAACCAAAGACCATCCATCCATTTAGTTACGCTCCTCTGGGTTTTGGGGGCGGCAGTCGAAATAGGGATTGCCATGTTTCCCTGTTCCCAGCGATCTCCTCCACTTTGGCGGAAAATGGATGGATGGAATTTGATGAAGATGTTGTTTTCCCCCTTATAAAGTGGTATTTTAATTTTTTTTTTTCTTTCAAAATTTGCTCCACAGCAATCAACCCGTGTCCACCACAAACAGAAGGTATTGTACAAAAGATGTGTGACAACTGTGAAATGATATGATGTAAAAGTCATTCCTGGAAACTAGTTTTGAGGACTAACATTGTCTGGATAATACTTGCACAGTTTAAGACAGCACTCTTGACAATGGCATTGAAGTATACCTTATTCTTGACTTGGTGATCAGACTGTAGAGGGTATGTTCAAACTTGACAGGTTTTGTTGTATCCTATTTTAGCATTTAAGGTATTTGGAAATATTTTTATATCTTATGGGGAGGAGATTAGTCAATTGGATTTGGGGTAACGTTTTCTCCCGTCTCTTGTAATGCCCCTCTGCTTTAGTGGAAATTGTCCTTGCATTCGACACTCCAACCAAAATGGATATATCAGAGATCATCAATCAACTGAGGGATGCTGTAGATAATGCCTCCTTACCATTAGAGATAGCGTATGATTTAACACTGACAAGTTGGAACACGACCACAGGTGAGAATTTCTATCACTTTATTGGTCTCCTGGACAAACGTTACAAGCTGTTCCACTTTTTTGCGCTTAAATGGGTTATAATAAGTACCTTGGCACAAATATCATTTTAGCCTGCCCTCTAAACTCTACTGCTGGAACTGAATGTCAGTGTGAAGATTACTTTGCTTGGCCATGTGACATTTGTGACACCCATGATGCATGCAGCAATGGCAGTACCTTAACCTGTGACTGCATAAAAGGAATCCCTCTTTCGGGAGAGTTCTGTAAGCCAAACACAAGTAAGTGCAGCTCCTGTAAAAGTATTGGAACGACAGTGTGTAAAATTCAACCAAAGACCATCCATCCAATTAGTTACGCTCCTCTGGGTTTTGGGGGCGGCAGTCGAAATAGGGATTGCCATGCTTCCCTGTTCCCAGCGATCTCCTCCACTTTGGCGGAAAATGGATGGATGTAATTTGATGAGGACGTTGTTTTCCCCCTTATAGAGTGGTATTTTTAATTTTTTTTTCTTTCATAATTTGCTCCACAGCAATCGACCCATGTCCACCACAAACAGAAGGTATTGTACAAAAGATGTGTGACAACTGTGAAATGATATGATGTAAAAGTCATTCCTGGAAACTAGTTTAGAGGACTAACATTGTCTGGATAATACTTGCACAGTTTAAGATAGCACTCTTGAGAATGGCATTGAAGTATACCTTACTCTTGACTTAGTGATCAGACTGTAGAGGGTATGTTCAAACTTGACAGGTTTTGTTGTATCCTATTTTAGCATTTAAGGTCTTTGGAAATATTTTGATATCTTATGGGGAGGAGATTAGTCAACTGGATTTGGGATAACGTTTTCTCCTGTCTCTTGTAATGCCCCTCTGCTTTAGTGGAAATTGTCCTTGCGTTGGACACTCCAACCAAAATGGATCTATCAGAGATCATCAATCAACTGAGGGATGCTGTAGATAATGCCTCCTTACCATTAGAGATAGTGTATGATTTAACACTGACAAGTTGGAACACGACCACAGGTTAGAATTTCTGTCACTTGATTGGTCTTCTGGACAAACGTTACAAGCGCTTAAATGGGTTACTAATAAGTACCTTGGCACAAATATCATTTTAGCCTGCCCTCTAAACTCTACTGCTGGAACTGAATGTCAGTGTGAAGATTACTTTGCTTGGCCATGTGACATTTGTGACACCCATGATGCATGCAGCAATGGCAGTACCTTAACCTGTGACTGCATAAAAGGAATCCCTCTTTCGGGAGAGTTCTGTAAGCCAAACACAAGTAAGTGCAGCTCCTGTAAAAGTATTGGAACGACAGTGTGTAAAATTCAACCAAAGACCATCCATCCATTTAGTTACGCTCCTCTGGGTTTTGGGGGCGGCAGTCGAAATAGGGATTGCCATGCTTCCCTGTTCCCAGCGATCTCCTCCACTTTGGCGGAAAATGGATGGATGTAATTTGATGAGGACGTTGTTTTCCCCCTTATAGAGTGGTATTTTAATTTTTTTTTCTTTCATAATTTGCTCCACAGCAATCGACCCATGTCCACCACAAACAGAAGGTATTGTACAAAAGATGTGTGACAACTGTGAAATGATATGATGTAAAAGTCATTCCTGGAAACTAGTTTCGAGGACTAACATTGTCTGGATAATACTTGCACAGTTTAAGATAGCACTCTTGAGAATGGCATTGAAGTATACCTTACTCTTGACTTAGTGATCAGACTGTAGAGGGTATGTTCAAACTTGACAGGTTTTGTTGTATCCTATTTTAGCATTTAAGGTATTTGGAAATAATTTGATATCTTATGTGGAGGAGATTAGTCAACTGGATTTGAGGTAACGTTTTCTCCCATCTCTTGTAATGCCCCTCTGCTTTAGTGGAAATTGTCCTTGCGTTCGACACTCCAACCAAAATGGATCTATCAGAGATCATCAATCAACTGAGGGATGCTGTAGATAATGCCTCCTTACCATTAGAGATAGCGTATGATTTAACACTGACAAGTTGGAACACGACCACAGGTGAGAATTTCTATCACTTTATTGGTCTCCTGGACAAACGTTACAAGCTGTTCCACTTTTTTGCGCTTAAATGGGTTATAATAAGTACCTTGGCACAAATATCATTTTAGCCTGCCCTCTAAACTCTACTGCTGGAACTGAATGTCAGTGTGAAGATTACTTTGCTTGGCCATGTGACATTTGTGACACCCATGATGCATGCAGCAATGGCAGTACCTTAACCTGTGACTGCATAAAAGGAATCCCTCTTTCGGGAGAGTTCTGTAAGCCAAACACAAGTAAGTGCAGCTCCTGTAAAAGTATTGGAACGACAGTGTGTAAAATTCAACCAAAGACCATCCATCCAATTAGTTACGCTCCTCTGGGTTTTGGGGGCGGCAGTCGAAATAGGGATTGCCATGCTTCCCTGTTCCCAGCGATCTCCTCCACTTTGGCGGAAAATGGATGGATGTAATTTGATGAGGACGTTGTTTTCCCCCTTATAGAGTGGTATTTTTAATTTTTTTTTCTTTCATAATTTGCTCCACAGCAATCGACCCATGTCCACCACAAACAGAAGGTATTGTACAAAAGATGTGTGACAACTGTGAAATGATATGATGTAAAAGTCATTCCTGGAAACTAGTTTCGAGGACTAACATTGTCTGGATAATACTTGCACAGTTTAAGATAGCACTCTTGAGAATGGCATTGAAGTATACCTTACTCTTGACTTAGTGATCAGACTGTAGAGGGTATGTTCAAACTTGACAGGTTTTGTTGTATCCTATTTTAGCATTTAAGGTATTTGGAAATAATTTGATATCTTATGGGGAGGAGATTAGTCAACTGGATTTGAGGTAACGTTTTCTCCCGTCTCTTGTAATGCCCCTCTGCTTTAGTGGAAATTGTCCTTGCGTTGGACACTCCAACCAAAATGGATCTATCAGAGATCATCAATCAACTGAGGGATGCTGTAGATAATACCTCCTTACCATTAGAGATAGCGTATGATTTAACACTGACAAGTTGGAACACGACCACAGGTGAGAATTTCCGTCACTTGATTGGTCTTCTGGACAAACGTTACAAGCGCTTAAATGGGTTATAATAAGTACCTTGACACAAATATCATTTTAGCCTGCCCTCTAAACTCTACTGCTGGAACTGAATGTCAGTGTGAAGATTACTTTGCTTGGCCATGTGACATTTGTGACACCCATGATGCATGCAGCAATGGCAGTACCTTAACCTGTGACTGCATAAAAGGAATCCCTCTTTCGGGAGAGTTCTGTAAGCCAAACACAAGTAAGTGCAGCTCCTGTAAAAGTATTGGAACAACAGTGTGTAAAATTCAACCAAAGACCATCCATCCATTTAGTTACGCTCCTCTGGGTTTTGGGGGCGGCAGTTGAAATAGGGATTGCCATGCTTCCCTGTTCCCAGCGATCTCCTCCACTTTGGCGGAAAATGGATGGATGGAATTTGATGAGGATGTTATTTTCCCCCTTATAGAGTGGTATTTTAATTTTTTTCTTTCAAAATGTGCTCCACAGCAATCGACCCGTGTCCACCACAAACAGAAGGTATTGTACAAAAGATGTGTGACAACTGTGAAATGATATGATGTAAAAGTCATTGCTGGAAACTAATTTCGAGGACTAACATTGTCTGGATAATACTTGCGCAGTGTAAGAAAGCACTCTTGAGAATGGCATTGAAGTATACCTTACTCTTGACTTAGTGATGAGACTGTAGAGGGTATGTTCAAACTTGACAGGTTTTGTTGTATCCTATTTTAGTATTTAAGGTATTTGGAAATATTTTGATATCTTATGGGGAGGAGATTAGTCAACTGGATTTGGGGTAACGTTTTCTCCTGTCTCTTGTAATGCCCCTCTGCTTTAGTGGAAATTGTCCTTGCGTTGGACACTCCAACCAAAATGGATCTATCAGAGATCATCAATCAACTGAGGGATGCTGTAGATAATACCTCCTTACCATTAGAGATAGCGTATGATTTAACACTGACAAGTTGGAACACGACCACAGGTGAGAATTTCTGTCACTTGATTGGTCTTCTGGACAAACGTTACAAGCGCTTAAATGGGTTACTCATAAGTACCTTGGCACAAATATCATTTTAGCCTGCCCTCTAAACTCTACTGCTGGAACTGAATGTCAGTGTGAAGATTACTTTGCTTGGCCATGTGACATTTGTGACACCCATGATGCATGCAGCAATGGCAGTACCTTAACCTGTGACTGCATAAAAGGAATCCCTCTTTCGGGAGAGTTCTGTAAGCCAAACACAAGTAAGTGCAGCTCCTGTAAAAGTATTGGAACAACAGTGTGTAAAATTCAACCAAAGACCATCCATCCATTTAGTTACGCTCCTCTGGGTTTTGGGGGCGGCAGTCGAAATAGGGATTGCCATGCTTCCCTGTTCCCAGCGATCTCCTCCACTTTGGCGGAAAATGGATGGATGGAATTTGATGAGGATGTTGTTTTCCCCCTTATAGAGTGGTATTTTAATTTTTTTTTCTTTCAAAATTTGCTCCACAGCAATCGACCCGTGTCCACCACAAACAGAAGGTATTGCACAAAAGATGTGTGACAACTGTGAAATGATATGATGTAAAAGTCATTCCTGGAAACTAGTTTCGAGGACTAACATTGTCTCGATAATACTTGCACAGTTTAAGATAGCACTCTTGAGAATGGCATTGAAGTATACCTTACTCTTGACTTAGTGATCAGACTGTAGAGGGTATGTTCAAACTTGACAGGTTTTGTTGTATCCTATTTTAGCATTTAAGGTATTTGGAAATATTTTGATATCTTATGGGGAGGAGATTAGTCAACTGGATTTGGGGTAACGTTTTCTCCTGTCTCTTGTAATGCCCCTCTGCTTTAGTGGAAATTGTCCTTGCGTTGGACACTCCAACCAAAATGGATCTATCAGAGATCATCAATCAACTGAGGGATGCTGTAGATAATACCTCCTTACCATTAGAGATAGCGTATGATTTAACACTGACAAGTTGGAACACGACCACAGGTGAGAATTTCTGTCACTTGATTGGTCTCCTGGACAAACGTTACAAGCTGTTCCACTTTTTTGCGCTTAAATGGGTTATAATAAGTACCTTGGCACAAATATCATTTTAGCCTGCCCTCTAAACTCTACTGCTGGAACTGAATGTCAGTGTGAAGATTACTTTGCTTGGCCATGTGACATTTGTGACACTCATGATGCATGCAGCAATGGCAGTACCTTAACCTGTGACTGCATAAAAGGAATCCCTCTTTCGGGAGAGTTCTGTAAGCCAAACACAAGTAAGTGCAGCTCCTGTAAAAGTATTGGAACAACAGTGTGTAAAATTCAACCAAAGACCATCCATCCATTTAGTTACGCTCCTCTGGGTTTTGGGGGCGGCAGTTGAAATAGGGATTGCCATGCTTCCCTGTTCCCAGCGATCTCCTCCACTTTGGTGGAAAATGGATGGATGGAATTTGATGAGGATGTTATTTTCCCCCTTATAGAGTGGAATTTTAATTTTTTTCTTTCAAAATGTGCTCCACAGCAATCGACCCGTGTCCACCACAAACAGAAGGTATTGTACAAAAGATGTGTGACAACTGTGAAATGATATGATGTAAAAGTCATTGCTGGAAACTAATTTCGAGGACTAACATTGTCTGGATAATACTTGCGCAGTTTAAGAAAGCACTCTTGAGAATGGCATTGAAGTATACCTTACTCTTGACTTAGTGATGAGACTGTAGAGGGTATGTTCAAACTTGACAGGTTTTGTTGTATCCTATTTTAGTATTTAAGGTATTTGGAAATATTTTGATATCTTATGGGGAGGAGATTAGTCAACTGGATTTGGGGTAACGTTTTCTCCTGTCTCTTGTAATGCCCCTCTGCTTTAGTGGAAATTGTCCTTGCGTTGGACACTCCAACCAAAATGGATCTATCAGAGATCATCAATCAACTGAGGGATGCTGTAGATAATACCTCCTTACCATTAGAGATAGCGTATGATTTAACACTGACAAGTTGGAACACGACCACAGGTGAGAATTTCTGTCACTTGATTGGTCTTCTGGACAAACGTTACAAGCGCTTAAATGGGTTACTCATAAGTACCTTGGCACAAATATCATTTTAGCCTGCCCTCTAAACTCTACTGCTGGAACTGAATGTCAGTGTGAAGATTACTTTGCTTGGCCATGTGACATTTGTGACACCCATGATGCATGCAGCAATGTCAGTACCTTAACCTGTGACTGCATAAAAGGAATCCCTCTTTCGGGAGAGTTCTGTAAGCCAAACACAAGTAAGTGCAGCTCCTGTAAAAGTATTGGAACGACAGTGTGTAAAATTCAACCAAAGACCATCCATCCATTTAGTTACGCTCCTCTGGGTTTTGGGGGCGGCAGTCGAAATAGGGATTGCCATGCTTCCCTGTTCCCAGCGATCTCCTCCACTTTGGCGGAAAATGGATGGATGTAATTTGATGAGGACGTTGTTTTCCCCCTTAGAGAGTGGTATTTTAATTTTTTTTTCTTTCATAATTTGCTCCACAGCAATCGACCCGTGTCCACCACAAACAGAAGGTATTGTACAAAAGATGTGTGACAACTGTGAAATGATATGATGTAAAAGTCATTCCTGGAAACTAGTTTCGAGGACTAACATTGTCTGGATAATACTTGCACAGTTTAAGATAGTACTCTTGAGAATGGCATTGAAGTATACCTTACTCTTGACTTAGTGATCAGACTGTAGAGGGTATGTTCAAACTTGACAGGTTTTGTTGTATCCTATTTTAGCATTTAAGGTCTTTGGAAATATTTTGATATCTTATGGGGAGGAGATTAGTCAACTGGATTTGGGGTAACGTTTTCTCCTGTCTCTTGTAATGCCCCTCTGCTTTAGTGGAAATTGTGCTTGCGTTGGACACTCCAACCAAAATGGATCTATCAGAGATCATCAATCAACTGAGGGATGCTGTAGATAATGCCTCCTTACCATTCGAGATAGCGTATGATTTAACACTGACAAGTTGGAACACGACCACAGGTGAGAATTTCTGTCACTTGATTGGTCTTCTGGACAAACGTTCCAAGCGCTTAAATGGGTTACTAATAAGTACCTTGGCACAAATATCATTTTAGCCTGCCCTCTAAACTCTACTGCTGGAACTGAATGTCAGTGTGAAGATTACTTTGCTTGGCCATGTGACATTTGTGACACCCATGATGCATGCAGCAATGGCAGTACCTTAACCTGTGACTGCATAAAAGGAATCCCTCTTTCGGGAGAGTTCTGTAAGCCAAACACAAGTAAGTGCAGCTCCTGTAAAAGTATTGGAACGACAGTGTGTAAAATTCAACCAAAGTCCATCCATCCATTTAGTTACGCTCCTCTGGGTTTTGGGGGCGGCAGTCGAAATAGGGATTGCCATGCTTCCCTGTTCCCAGCGACCTCCTCCACTTTGGCGGAAAATGGATGGATGGAATTTGATGAGGACGTTGTTTTCCCCCTTATAGAGTGGTATTTTAATTTTTTTTTCTTTCATAATTTGCTCCACAGCAATCGACCCGTGTCCACCACAAACAGAAGGTATTGTACAAAAGATGTGTGACAACTGTGAAATGATATGATGTAAAAGTCATTCCTGGAAACTAGTTTCGAGGACTAACATTGTCTGGATAATACTTGCACAGTTTAAGATAGCACTCTTGAGAATGGCATTGAAGTATACCTTACTCTTGACTTAGTGATCAGACTGTAGAGGGTATGTTCAAACTTGACAGGTTTTGTTGTATCCTATTTTAGCATTTAAGGTATTTGGAAATATTTTGATATCTTATGGGGAGGAGATTAGTCAACTGGATTTGAGGTAACGTTTTCTCCCGTCTCTTGTAATGCCCCTCTGCTTTAGTGGAAATTGTCCTTGCGTTCGACACTCCAACCAAAATGGATCTATCAGAGATCATCAATCAACTGAGGGATGCTGTAGATAATGCCTCCTTACCATTAGAGATAGCGTATGATTTAACACTGACAAGTTGGAACACGACCACAGGTGAGAATTTCTATCACTTTATTGGTCTCCTGGACAAACGTTACAAGCTGTTCCACTTTTTTGCGCTTAAATGGGTTATAATAAGTACCTTGGCACAAATATCATTTTAGCCTGCCCTCTAAACTCTACTGCTGGAACTGAATGTCAGTGTGAAGATTACTTTGCTTGGCCATGTGACATTTGTGACACCCATGATGCATGCAGCAATGGCAGTACCTTAACCTGTGACTGCATAAAAGGAATCCCTCTTTCGGGAGAGTTCTGTAAGCCAAACACAAGTAAGTGCAGCTCCTGTAAAAGTATTGGAACGGCAGTGTGTAAAATTCAACCAAAGTTCATCCATCCATTTAGTTACGCTCCTCTGGGTTTTGGGGGCGGCAGTCGAAATAGGGATTGCCATGCTTCCCTGTTCCCAGCGACCTCCTCCACTTTGGCGGAAAATGGATGGATGTAATTTGATGAGGACGTTGTTTTCCCCCTTATAGAGTGGTATTTTAATTTTTTTTTCTTTCATAATTTGCTCCACAGCAATCGACCCGTGTCCACCACAAACAGAAGGTATTGTACAAAAGATGTGTGACAACTGTGAAATGATATGATGTAAAAGTCATTCCTGGAAACTAGTTTCGAGGACTAACATTGTCTGGATAATACTTGCACAGTTTAAGATAGCACTCTTGAGAATGGCATTGAAGTATACCTTACTCTTGACTTAGTGATCAGACTGTCGAGGGTATGTTCAAACTTGACAGGTTTTGTTGTATCCTATTTTAGCATTTAAGGTCTTTGGAAATATTTTGATATCTTATGGGGAGGAGATTAGTCAACTGGATTTGAGGTAACGTTTTCTCCCGTCTCTTGTAATGCCCCTCTGCTTTAGTGGAAATTGTCCTTGCGTTCGACACTCCAACCAAAATGGATCTATCAGAGATCATCAATCAACTGAGGGATGCTGTAGATAATGCCTCCTTACCATTAGAGATAGCGTATGATTTAACACTGACAAGTTGGAACACGACCACAGGTGAGAATTTCTATCACTTTATTGGTCTCCTGGACAAACGTTACAAGCTGTTCCACTTTTTTGCGCTTAAATGGGTTATAATAAGTACCTTGGCACAAATATCATTTTAGCCTGCCCTCTAAACTCTACTGCTGGAACTGAATGTCAGTGTGAAGATTACTTTGCTTGGCCATGTGACATTTGTGACACCCATGATGCATGCAGCAATGGCAGTACCTTAACCTGTGACTGCATAAAAGGAATCCCTCTTTCGGGAGAGTTCTGTAAGCCAAACACAAGTAAGTGCAGCTCCTGTAAAAGTATTGGAACGACAGTGTGTAAAATTCAACCAAAGTCCATCCATCCATTTAGTTACGCTCCTCTGGGTTTTGGGGGCGGCAGTCGAAATAGGGATTGCCATGCTTCCCTGTTCCCAGCGACCTCCTCCACTTTGGCGGAAAATGGATGGATGGAATTTGATGAGGACGTTGTTTTCCCCCTTATAGAGTGGTATTTTAATTTTTTTTTCTTTCATAATTTGCTCCACAGCAATCGACCCGTGTCCACCACAAACAGAAGGTATTGTACAAAAGATGTGTGACAACTGTGAAATGATATGATGTAAAAGTCATTCCTGGAAACTAGTTTCGAGGACTAACATTGTCTGGATAATACTTGCACAGTTTAAGATAGCACTCTTGAGAATGGCATTGAAGTATACCTTACTCTTGACTTAGTGATCAGACTGTCGAGGGTATGTTCAAACTTGACAGGTTTTGTTGTATCCTATTTTAGCATTTAAGGTCTTTGGAAATATTTTGATATCTTATGGGGAGGAGATTAGTCAACTGGATTTGGGGTAACGTTTTCTCCTGTCTCTTGTAATGCCCCTCTGCTTTAGTGGAAATTGTGCTTGCGTTGGACACTCCAACCAAAATGGATCTATCAGAGATCATCAATCAACTGAGGGATGCTGTAGATAATGCCTCCTTACCATTCGAGATAGCGTATGATTTAACACTGACAAGTTGGAACACGACCACAGGTGAGAATTTCTGTCACTTTATTGGTCTCCTGGACAAACGTTACAAGCGCTTAAATGGGTTACTAATAAGTACCTTGGCACAAATATCATTTTAGCCTGCCCTCTAAACTCTACTGCTGGAACTGAATGTCAGTGTGAAGATTACTTTGCTTGGCCATGTGACATTTGTGACACCCATGATGCATGCAGCAATGTCAGTACCTTAACCTGTGACTGCATAAAAGGAATCCCTCTTTCGGGAGAGTTCTGTAAGCCAAACACAAGTAAGTGCAGCTCCTGTAAAAGTATTGGAATGACAGTGTGTAAAATTCAACCAAAGTCCATCCATCCATTTAGTTACGCTCCTCTGGGTTTTGGGGGCGGCAGTCGAAATAGGGATTGCCATGCTTCCCTGTTCCCAGCGACCTCCTCCACTTTGGCGGAAAATGGATGGATGGAATTTGATGAGGATGTTGTTTTCCCCCTTATAGAGTGGTATTTTAATTTTTTTTTTCTTTCAAAATTTGCTCCACAGCAATCGACCCGTGTCCACCACAAACAGAAGGTATTGTACGAAAGATGTGTGACAACTGTGAAATGATATGATGTAAAAGTCATTCCTGGAAACTAGTTTCGAGGACTAACATTGTCTGGATAATACTTGCACAGTTTAAGATAGCACTCTTGAGAATGGCATTGAAGTATACCTTACTCTTGACTTAGTGATCAGACTGTCGAGGGTATGTTCAAACTTGACAGGTTTTGTTGTATCCTGTTTTAGCATTTAAGGTCTTTGGAAATATTTTGATATCTTATGGGGAGGAGATTAGTCAACTGGATTTGGGGTAACGTTTTCTCCTGTCTCTTGTAATGCCCCTCTGCTTTAGTGGAAATTGTGCTTGCGTTGGACACTCCAACCAAAATGGATCTATCAGAGATCATCAATCAACTGAGGGATGCTGTAGATAATGCCTCCTTACCATTAGAGATAGCGTATGATTTAACACTGACAAGTTGGAACACGACCACAGGTGAGAATTTCTGTCACTTGATTGGTCTTCTGGACAAACGTTACAAGCGCTTAAATGGGTTACTAATAAGTACCTTGGCACAAATATCATTTTAGCCTGCCCTCTAAACTCTACTGCTGGAACTGAATGTCAGTGTGAAGATTACTTTGCTTGGCCATGTGACATTTGTGACACCCATGATGCATGCAGCAATGTCAGTACCTTAACCTGTGACTGCATAAAAGGAATCCCTCTTTCGGGAGAGTTCTGTAAGCCAAACACAAGTAAGTGCAGCTCCTGTAAAAGTATTGGAACGACAGTGTGTAAAATTCAACCAAAGTCCATCCATCCATTTAGTTACGCTCCTCTGGGTTTTGGGGGCGGCAGTCGAAATAGGGATTGCCATGCTTCCCTGTTCCCAGCGACCTCCTCCACTTTGGCGGAAAATGGATGGATGGAATTTGATGAGGACGTTGTTTTCCCCCTTATAGAGTGGTATTTTAATTTTTTTTTTCTTTCATAATTTGCTCCACAGCAATCGACCCCTGTCCACCACAAACAGAAGGTATTGTACAAAAGATGTGTGACAACTGTGAAATGATATGATGTAAAAGTCATTCCTGGAAACTAGTTTTGAGGACTAACATTGTCTGGATAATACTTGCACAGTTTAAGATAGCACTCTTGAGAATGGCATTGAAGTATACCTTACTCTTGACTTAGTGATCAGACTGTCGAGGGTATGTTCAAACTTGACAGGTTTTGTTGTATCCTATTTTAGCATTTAAGGTCTTTGGAAATATTTTGATATCTTATGGGGAGGAGATTAGTCAACTGGATTTGGGGTAACGTTTTCTCCTGTCTCTTGTAATGCCCCTCTGCTTTAGTGGAAATTGTGCTTGCGTTGGACACTCCAACCAAAATGGATCTATCAGAGATCATCAATCAACTGAGGGATGCTGTAGATAATGCCTCCTTACCATTAGAGATAGCGTATGATTTAACACTGACAAGTTGGAACACGACCACAGGTGAGAATTTCTGTCACTTGATTGGTCTCCTGGACAAACGTGACAAGCGCTTAAATGGGTTACTCATAAGTACCTTGGCACAAATATCATTTTAGCCTGCCCTCTAAACTCTACTGCTGGAACTGAATGTCAGTGTGAAGATTACTTTGCTTGGCCATGTGACATTTGTGACACCCATGATGCATGCAGCAATGTCAGTACCTTAACCTGTGACTGCATAAAAGGAATCCCTCTTTCGGGAGAGTTCTGTAAGCCAAACACAAGTAAGTGCAGCTCCTGTAAAAGTATTGGAACGACAGTGTGTAAAATTCAACCAAAGTCCATCCATCCATTTAGTTACGCTCCTCTGGGTTTTGGGGGCGGCAGTCGAAATAGGGATTGCCATGCTTCCCTGTTCCCAGCGACCTCCTCCACTTTGGCGGAAAATGGATGGATGGAATTTGATGAGGACGTTGTTTTCCCCCTTATAGAGTGGTATTTTAATTTTTTTTTTCTTTCATAATTTGCTCCACAGCAATCGACCCCTGTCCACCACAAACAGAAGGTATTGTACAAAAGATGTGTGACAACTGTGAAATGATATGATGTAAAAGTCATTCCTGGAAACTAGTTTTGAGGACTAACATTGTCTGGATAATACTTGCACAGTTTAAGATAGCACTCTTGAGAATGGCATTGAAGTATACCTTACTCTTGACTTAGTGATCAGACTGTCGAGGGTATGTTCAAACTTGACAGGTTTTGTTGTATCCTATTTTAGCATTTAAGGTCTTTGGAAATATTTTGATATCTTATGGGGAGGAGATTAGTCAACTGGATTTGGGGTAACGTTTTCTCCTGTCTCTTGTAATGCCCCTCTGCTTTAGTGGAAATTGTGCTTGCGTTGGACACTCCAACCAAAATGGATCTATCAGAGATCATCAATCAACTGAGGGATGCTGTAGATAATGCCTCCTTACCATTAGAGATAGCGTATGATTTAACACTGACAAGTTGGAACACGACCACAGGTGAGAATTTCTGTCACTTGATTGGTCTTCTGGACAAACGTTACAAGCGCTTAAATGGGTTACTAATAAGTACCTTGGCACAAATATCATTTTAGCCTGCCCTCTAAACTCTACTGCTGGAACTGAATGTCAGTGTGAAGATTACTTTGCTTGGCCATGTGACATTTGTGACACCCATGATGCATGCAGCAATGTCAGTACCTTAACCTGTGACTGCATAAAAGGAATCCCTCTTTCGGGAGAGTTCTGTAAGCCAAACACAAGTAAGTGCAGCTCCTGTAAAAGTATTGGAACGACAGTGTGTAAAATTCAACCAAAGTCCATCCATCCATTTAGTTACGCTCCTCTGGGTTTTGGGGGCGGCAGTCGAAATAGGGATTGCCATGCTTCCCTGTTCCCAGCGACCTCCTCCACTTTGGCGGAAAATGGATGGATGGAATTTGATGAGGACGTTGTTTTCCCCCTTATAGAGTGGTATTTTAATTTTTTTTTTCTTTCATAATTTGCTCCACAGCAATCGACCCCTGTCCACCACAAACAGAAGGTATTGTACAAAAGATGTGTGACAACTGTGAAATGATATGATGTAAAAGTCATTCCTGGAAACTAGTTTTGAGGACTAACATTGTCTGGATAATACTTGCACAGTTTAAGATAGCACTCTTGAGAATGGCATTGAAGTATACCTTACTCTTGACTTAGTGATCAGACTGTCGAGGGTATGTTCAAACTTGACAGGTTTTGTTGTATCCTATTTTAGCATTTAAGGTCTTTGGAAATATTTTGATATCTTATGGGGAGGAGATTAGTCAACTGGATTTGGGGTAACGTTTTCTCCTGTCTCTTGTAATGCCCCTCTGCTTTAGTGGAAATTGTGCTTGCGTTGGACACTCCAACCAAAATGGATCTATCAGAGATCATCAATCAACTGAGGGATGCTGTAGATAATGCCTCCTTACCATTAGAGATAGCGTATGATTTAACACTGACAAGTTGGAACACGACCACAGGTGAGAATTTCTGTCACTTGATTGGTCTCCTGGACAAACGTGACAAGCGCTTAAATGGGTTACTCATAAGTACCTTGGCACAAATATCATTTTAGCCTGCCCTCTAAACTCTACTGCTGGAACTGAATGTCAGTGTGAAGATTACTTTGCTTGGCCATGTGACATTTGTGACACCCATGATGCATGCAGCAATGTCAGTACCTTAACCTGTGACTGCATAAAAGGAATCCCTCTTTCGGGAGAGTTCTGTAAGCCAAACACAAGTAAGTGCAGCTCCTGTAAAAGTATTGGAACGACAGTGTGTAAAATTCAACCAAAGTCCATCCATCCATTTAGTTACGCTCCTCTGGGTTTTGGGGGCGGCAGTCGAAATAGGGATTGCCATGCTTCCCTGTTCCCAGCGACCTCCTCCACTTTGGCGGAAAATGGATGGATGGAATTTGATGAGGACGTTGTTTTCCCCCTTATAGAGTGGTATTTTAATTTTTTTTTTCTTTCATAATTTGCTCCACAGCAATCGACCCCTGTCCACCACAAACAGAAGGTATTGTACAAAAGATGTGTGACAACTGTGAAATGATATGATGTAAAAGTCATTCCTGGAAACTAGTTTTGAGGACTAACATTGTCTGGATAATACTTGCACAGTTTATGATAGCACTCTTGAGAATGGCATTGAAGTATACCTTACTCTTGACTTAGTGATCAGACTGTCGAGGGTATGTTCAAACTTGACAGGTTTTGTTGTATCCTATTTTAGCATTTAAGGTCTTTGGAAATATTTTGATATCTTATGGGGAGGAGATTAGTCAACTGGATTTGGGGTAACGTTTTCTCCTGTCTCTTGTAATGCCCCTCTGCTTTAGTGGAAATTGTGCTTGCGTTGGACACTCCAACCAAAATGGATCTATCAGAGATCATCAATCAACTGAGGGATGCTGTAGATAATGCCTCCTTACCATTAGAGATAGCGTATGATTTAACACTGACAAGTTGGAACACGACCACAGGTGAGAATTTCTGTCACTTGATTGGTCTTCTGGACAAACGTTACAAGTGCTTAAATGGGTTACTAATAAGTACCTTGGCACAAATATCATTTTAGCCTGCCCTCTAAACTCTACTGCTGGAACTGAATGTCAGTGTGAAGATGACTTTGCTTGGCCATGTGACATTTGTGACACCCATGATGCATGCAGCAATGGCAGTACCTTAACCTGTGACTGCATAAAAGGAATCCCTCTTTCGGGAGAGTTCTGTAAGCCAAACACAAGTAAGCGCAGCTCCTGTAAAAGTATTGGAACGACAGTGTGTAAAATTCAACCAAAGACCATCCATCCATTTAGTTACGTTCCTCTGGGTTTTGGGGGCGGCAGTCGAAATAGGGATTGCCATGCTTCCCTGTTCCCAGCGACCTCCTCCACTTTGGCGGAAAATGGATGGATGGAATTTGATGAGGACGTTGTTTTCCCCCTTATAGAGTGGTATTTTAATTTTTTTTTTCTTTCATAATTTGCTCCACAGCAATCGACCCCTGTCCACCACAAACAGAAGGTATTGTAAAAAAGATGTGTGACAACTGTGAAATGATATGATGTAAAAGTCATTCCTGGAAACTAGTTTTGAGGACTAACATTGTCTGGATAATACTTGCACAGTTTATGATAGCACTCTTGAGAATGGCATTGAAGTATACCTTACTCTTGACTTAGTGATCAGACTGTCGAGGGTATGTTCAAACTTGACAGGTTTTGTTGTATCCTATTTTAGCATTTAAGGTCTTTGGAAATATTTTGATATCTTATGGGGAGGAGATTAGTCAACTGGATTTGGGGTAACGTTTTCTCCTGTCTCTTGTAATGCCCCTCTGCTTTAGTGGAAATTGTGCTTGCGTTGGACACTCCAACCAAAATGGATCTATCAGAGATCATCAATCAACTGAGGGATGCTGTAGATAATGCCTCCTTACCATTAGAGATAGCGTATGATTTAACACTGACAAGTTGGAACACGACCACAGGTGAGAATTTCTGTCACTTGATTGGTCTCCTGGACAAACGTGACAAGCGCTTAAATGGGTTACTCATAAGTACCTTGGCACAAATATCATTTTAGCCTGCCCTCTAAACTCTACTGCTGGAACTGAATGTCAGTGTGAAGATTACTTTGCTTGGCCATGTGACATTTGTGACACCCATGATGCATGCAGCAATGTCAGTACCTTAACCTGTGACTGCATAAAAGGAATCCCTCTTTCGGGAGAGTTCTGTAAGCCAAACACAAGTAAGTGCAGCTCCTGTAAAAGTATTGGAACGACAGTGTGTAAAATTCAACCAAAGTCCATCCATCCATTTAGTTACGCTCCTCTGGGTTTTGGGGGCGGCAGTCGAAATAGGGATTGCCATGCTTCCCTGTTCCCAGCGACCTCCTCCACTTTGGCGGAAAATGGATGGATGGAATTTGATGAGGACGTTGTTTTCCCCCTTATAGAGTGGTATTTTAATTTTTTTTTTCTTTCATAATTTGCTCCACAGCAATCGACCCCTGTCCACCACAAACAGAAGGTATTGTACAAAAGATGTGTGACAACTGTGAAATGATATGATGTAAAAGTCATTCCTGGAAACTAGTTTTGAGGACTAACATTGTCTGGATAATACTTGCACAGTTTAAGATAGCACTCTTGAGAATGGCATTGAAGTATACCTTACTCTTGACTTAGTGATCAGACTGTCGAGGGTATGTTCAAACTTGACAGGTTTTGTTGTATCCTATTTTAGCATTTAAGGTCTTTGGAAATATTTTGATATCTTATGGGGAGGAGATTAGTCAACTGGATTTGGGGTAACGTTTTCTCCTGTCTCTTGTAATGCCCCTCTGCTTTAGTGGAAATTGTGCTTGCGTTGGACACTCCAACCAAAATGGATCTATCAGAGATCATCAATCAACTGAGGGATGCTGTAGATAATGCCTCCTTACCATTAGAGATAGCGTATGATTTAACACTGACAAGTTGGAACACGACCACAGGTGAGAATTTCTGTCACTTGATTGGTCTCCTGGACAAACGTGACAAGCGCTTAAATGGGTTACTCATAAGTACCTTGGCACAAATATCATTTTAGCCTGCCCTCTAAACTCTACTGCTGGAACTGAATGTCAGTGTGAAGATTACTTTGCTTGGCCATGTGACATTTGTGACACCCATGATGCATGCAGCAATGTCAGTACCTTAACCTGTGACTGCATAAAAGGAATCCCTCTTTCGGGAGAGTTCTGTAAGCCAAACACAAGTAAGTGCAGCTCCTGTAAAAGTATTGGAACGACAGTGTGTAAAATTCAACCAAAGTCCATCCATCCATTTAGTTACGCTCCTCTGGGTTTTGGGGGCGGCAGTCGAAATAGGGATTGCCATGCTTCCCTGTTCCCAGCGACCTCCTCCACTTTGGCGGAAAATGGATGGATGGAATTTGATGAGGACGTTGTTTTCCCCCTTATAGAGTGGTATTTTAATTTTTTTTTTCTTTCATAATTTGCTCCACAGCAATCGACCCCTGTCCACCACAAACAGAAGGTATTGTACAAAAGATGTGTGACAACTGTGAAATGATATGATGTAAAAGTCATTCCTGGAAACTAGTTTTGAGGACTAACATTGTCTGGATAATACTTGCACAGTTTAAGATAGCACTCTTGAGAATGGCATTGAAGTATACCTTACTCTTGACTTAGTGATCAGACTGTCGAGGGTATGTTCAAACTTGACAGGTTTTGTTGTATCCTATTTTAGCATTTAAGGTCTTTGGAAATATTTTGATATCTTATGGGGAGGAGATTAGTCAACTGGATTTGGGGTAACGTTTTCTCCTGTCTCTTGTAATGCCCCTCTGCTTTAGTGGAAATTGTGCTTGCGTTGGACACTCCAACCAAAATGGATCTATCAGAGATCATCAATCAACTGAGGGATGCTGTAGATAATGCCTCCTTACCATTAGAGATAGCGTATGATTTAACACTGACAAGTTGGAACACGACCACAGGTGAGAATTTCTGTCACTTGATTGGTCTCCTGGACAAACGTGACAAGCGCTTAAATGGGTTACTCATAAGTACCTTGGCACAAATATCATTTTAGCCTGCCCTCTAAACTCTACTGCTGGAACTGAATGTCAGTGTGAAGATTACTTTGCTTGGCCATGTGACATTTGTGACACCCATGATGCATGCAGCAATGTCAGTACCTTAACCTGTGACTGCATAAAAGGAATCCCTCTTTCGGGAGAGTTCTGTAAGCCAAACACAAGTAAGTGCAGCTCCTGTAAAAGTATTGGAACGACAGTGTGTAAAATTCAACCAAAGTCCATCCATCCATTTAGTTACGCTCCTCTGGGTTTTGGGGGCGGCAGTCGAAATAGGGATTGCCATGCTTCCCTGTTCCCAGCGACCTCCTCCACTTTGGCGGAAAATGGATGGATGGAATTTGATGAGGATGTTGTTTTCCCCCTTATAGAGTGGTATTTTAATTTTTTTTTTCTTTCATAATTTGCTCCACAGCAATCGACCCCTGTCCACCACAAACAGAAGGTATTGTACAAAAGATGTGTGACAACTGTGAAATGATATGATGTAAAAGTCATTCCTGGAAACTAGTTTTGAGGACTAACATTGTCTGGATAATACTTGCACAGTTTAAGATAGCACTTGAGAATGGCATTGAAGTATACCTTACTCTTGACTTAGTGATCAGACTGTCGAGGGTATGTTCAAACTTGACAGGTTTTGTTGTATCCTATTTTAGCATTTAAGGTCTTTGGAAATATTTTGATATCTTATGGGGAGGAGATTAGTCAACTGGATTTGGGGTAACGTTTTCTCCTGTCTCTTGTAATGCCCCTCTGCTTTAGTGGAAATTGTGCTTGCGTTGGACACTCCAACCAAAATGGATCTATCAGAGATCATCAATCAACTGAGGGATGCTGTAGATAATGCCTCCTTACCATTAGAGATAGCGTATGATTTAACACTGACAAGTTGGAACACGACCACAGGTGAGAATTTCTGTCACTTGATTGGTCTCCTGGACAAACGTGACAAGCGCTTAAATGGGTTACTCATAAGTACCTTGGCACAAATATCATTTTAGCCTGCCCTCTAAACTCTACTGCTGGAACTGAATGTCAGTGTGAAGATTACTTTGCTTGGCCATGTGACATTTGTGACACCCATGATGCATGCAGCAATGTCAGTACCTTAACCTGTGACTGCATAAAAGGAATCCCTCTTTCGGGAGAGTTCTGTAAGCCAAACACAAGTAAGTGCAGCTCCTGTAAAAGTATTGGAACGACAGTGTGTAAAATTCAACCAAAGTCCATCCATCCATTTAGTTACGCTCCTCTGGGTTTTGGGGGCGGCAGTCGAAATAGGGATTGCCATGCTTCCCTGTTCCCAGCGACCTCCTCCACTTTGGCGGAAAATGGATGGATGGAATTTGATGAGGACGTTGTTTTCCCCCTTATAGAGTGGTATTTTAATTTTTTTTTTCTTTCATAATTTGCTCCACAGCAATCGACCCCTGTCCACCACAAACAGAAGGTATTGTACAAAAGATGTGTGACAACTGTGAAATGATATGATGTAAAAGTCATTCCTGGAAACTAGTTTTGAGGACTAACATTGTCTGGATAATACTTGCACGGTTTAAGATAGCACTCTTGAGAATGGCATTGAAGTATACCTTACTCTTGACTTAGTGATCAGACTGTAGAGGGTATGTTCAAACTTGACAGGTTTTGTTGTATCCTATTTTAGCACTTAAGGTCTTTGGAAATATTTTGATATCTTATGGGGAGGAGATTAGTCAACTGGATTTGGGGTAACGTTTTCTCCTGTCTCTTGTAATGCCCCTCTGCTTTAGTGGAAATTGTGCTTGCGTTGGACACTCCAACCAAAATGGATCTATCAGAGATCATCAATCAACTGAGGGATGCTGTAGATAATGCCTCCTTACCATTAGAGATAGCGTATGATTTAACACTGACAAGTTGGAACACGACCACAGGTGAGAATTTCTGTCACTTGATTGGTCTTCTGGACAAACGTTACAAGTGCTTAAATGGGTTACTAATAAGTACCTTGGCACAAATATCATTTTAGCCTGCCCTCTAAACTCTACTGCTGGAACTGAATGTCAGTGTGAAGATGACTTTGCTTGGCCATGTGACATTTGTGACACCCATGATGCATGCAGCAATGTCAGTACCTTAACCTGTGACTGCATAAAAGGAATCCCTCTTTCGGGAGAGTTCTGTAAGCCAAACACAAGTAAGCGCAGCTCCTGTAAAAGTATTGGAACGACAGTGTGTAAAATTCAACCAAAGACCATCCATCCATTTAGTTACGTTCCTCTGGGTTTTGGGGGCGGCAGTCGAAATAGGGATTGCCATGCTTCCCTGTTCCCAGCGACCTCCTCCACTTTGGCGGAAAATGGATGGATGGAATTTGATGAGGACGTTGTTTTCCCCCTTATAGAGTGGTATTTTAATTTTTTTTTTCTTTCATAATTTGCTCCACAGCAATCGACCCCTGTCCACCACAAACAGAAGGTATTGTAAAAAAGATGTGTGACAACTGTGAAATGATATGATGTAAAAGTCATTCCTGGAAACTAGTTTTGAGGACTAACATTGTCTGGATAATACTTGCACAGTTTAAGATAGCACTCTTGAGAATGGCATTGAAGTATACCTTACTCTTGACTTAGTGATCAGACTGTCGAGGGTATGTTCAAACTTGACAGGTTTTGTTGTATCCTATTTTAGCATTTAAGGTCTTTGGAAATATTTTGATATCTTATGGGGAGGAGATTAGTCAACTGGATTTGGGGTAACGTTTTCTCCTGTCTCTTGTAATGCCCCTCTGCTTTAGTGGAAATTGTGCTTGCGTTGGACACTCCAACCAAAATGGATCTATCAGAGATCATCAATCAACTGAGGGATGCTGTAGATAATGCCTCCTTACCATTAGAGATAGCGTATGATTTAACACTGACAAGTTGGAACACGACCACAGGTGAGAATTTCTGTCACTTGATTGGTCTCCTGGACAAACGTGACAAGCGCTTAAATGGGTTACTCATAAGTACCTTGGCACAAATATCATTTTAGCCTGCCCTCTAAACTCTACTGCTGGAACTGAATGTCAGTGTGAAGATTACTTTGCTTGGCCATGTGACATTTGTGACACCCATGATGCATGCAGCAATGTCAGTACCTTAACCTGTGACTGCATAAAAGGAATCCCTCTTTCGGGAGAGTTCTGTAAGCCAAACACAAGTAAGTGCAGCTCCTGTAAAAGTATTGGAACGACAGTGTGTAAAATTCAACCAAAGTCCATCCATCCATTTAGTTACGCTCCTCTGGGTTTTGGGGGCGGCAGTCGAAATAGGGATTGCCATGCTTCCCTGTTCCCAGCGACCTCCTCCACTTTGGCGGAAAATGGATGGATGGAATTTGATGAGGATGTTGTTTTCCCCCTTATAGAGTGGTATTTTAATTTTTTTTTTCTTTCATAATTTGCTCCACAGCAATCGACCCCTGTCCACCACAAACAGAAGGTATTGTACAAAAGATGTGTGACAACTGTGAAATGATATGATGTAAAAGTCATTCCTGGAAACTAGTTTTGAGGACTAACATTGTCTGGATAATACTTGCACAGTTTAAGATAGCACTCTTGAGAATGGCATTGAAGTATACCTTACTCTTGACTTAGTGATCAGACTGTCGAGGGTATGTTCAAACTTGACAGGTTTTGTTGTATCCTATTTTAGCATTTAAGGTCTTTGGAAATATTTTGATATCTTATGGGGAGGAGATTAGTCAACTGGATTTGGGGTAACGTTTTCTCCTGTCTCTTGTAATGCCCCTCTGCTTTAGTGGAAATTGTGCTTGCGTTGGACACTCCAACCAAAATGGATCTATCAGAGATCATCAATCAACTGAGGGATGCTGTAGATAATGCCTCCTTACCATTAGAGATAGCGTATGATTTAACACTGACAAGTTGGAACACGACCACAGGTGAGAATTTCTGTCACTTGATTGGTCTCCTGGACAAACGTGACAAGCGCTTAAATGGGTTACTCATAAGTACCTTGGCACAAATATCATTTTAGCCTGCCCTCTAAACTCTACTGCTGGAACTGAATGTCAGTGTGAAGATTACTTTGCTTGGCCATGTGACATTTGTGACACCCATGATGCATGCAGCAATGTCAGTACCTTAACCTGTGACTGCATAAAAGGAATCCCTCTTTCGGGAGAGTTCTGTAAGCCAAACACAAGTAAGTGCAGCTCCTGTAAAAGTATTGGAACGACAGTGTGTAAAATTCAACCAAAGTCCATCCATCCATTTAGTTACGCTCCTCTGGGTTTTGGGGGCGGCAGTCGAAATAGGGATTGCCATGCTTCCCTGTTCCCAGCGACCTCCTCCACTTTGGCGGAAAATGGATGGATGGAATTTGATGAGGACGTTGTTTTCCCCCTTATAGAGTGGTATTTTAATTTTTTTTTTCTTTCATAATTTGCTCCACAGCAATCGACCCCTGTCCACCACAAACAGAAGGTATTGTACAAAAGATGTGTGACAACTGTGAAATGATATGATGTAAAAGTCATTCCTGGAAACTAGTTTTGAGGACTAACATTGTCTGGATAATACTTGCACGGTTTAAGATAGCACTCTTGAGAATGGCATTGAAGTATACCTTACTCTTGACTTAGTGATCAGACTGTAGAGGGTATGTTCAAACTTGACAGGTTTTGTTGTATCCTATTTTAGCATTTAAGGTCTTTGGAAATATTTTGATATCTTATGGGGAGGAGATTAGTCAACTGGATTTGGGGTAACGTTTTCTCCTGTCTCTTGTAATGCCCCTCTGCTTTAGTGGAAATTGTGCTTGCGTTGGACACTCCAACCAAAATGGATCTATCAGAGATCATCAATCAACTGAGGGATGCTGTAGATAATGCCTCCTTACCATTAGAGATAGCGTATGATTTAACACTGACAAGTTGGAACACGACCACAGGTGAGAATTTCTGTCACTTGATTGGTCTTCTGGACAAACGTTACAAGTGCTTAAATGGGTTACTAATAAGTACCTTGGCACAAATATCATTTTAGCCTGCCCTCTAAACTCTACTGCTGGAACTGAATGTCAGTGTGAAGATGACTTTGCTTGGCCATGTGACATTTGTGACACCCATGATGCATGCAGCAATGGCAGTACCTTAACCTGTGACTGCATAAAAGGAATCCCTCTTTCGGGAGAGTTCTGTAAGCCAAACACAAGTAAGCGCAGCTCCTGTAAAAGTATTGGAACGACAGTGTGTAAAATTCAACCAAAGACCATCCATCCATTTAGTTACGTTCCTCTGGGTTTTGGGGGCGGCAGTCGAAATAGGGATTGCCATGCTTCCCTGTTCCCAGCGACCTCCTCCACTTTGGCGGAAAATGGATGGATGGAATTTGATGAGGACGTTGTTTTCCCCCTTATAGAGTGGTATTTTAATTTTTTTTTTCTTTCATAATTTGCTCCACAGCAATCGACCCCTGTCCACCACAAACAGAAGGTATTGTAAAAAAGATGTGTGACAACTGTGAAATGATATGATGTAAAAGTCATTCCTGGAAACTAGTTTTGAGGACTAACATTGTCTGGATAATACTTGCACAGTTTATGATAGCACTCTTGAGAATGGCATTGAAGTATACCTTACTCTTGACTTAGTGATCAGACTGTCGAGGGTATGTTCAAACTTGACAGGTTTTGTTGTATCCTATTTTAGCATTTAAGGTCTTTGGAAATATTTTGATATCTTATGGGGAGGAGATTAGTCAACTGGATTTGGGGTAACGTTTTCTCCTGTCTCTTGTAATGCCCCTCTGCTTTAGTGGAAATTGTGCTTGCGTTGGACACTCCAACCAAAATGGATCTATCAGAGATCATCAATCAACTGAGGGATGCTGTAGATAATGCCTCCTTACCATTAGAGATAGCGTATGATTTAACACTGACAAGTTGGAACACGACCACAGGTGAGAATTTCTGTCACTTGATTGGTCTCCTGGACAAACGTGACAAGCGCTTAAATGGGTTACTCATAAGTACCTTGGCACAAATATCATTTTAGCCTGCCCTCTAAACTCTACTGCTGGAACTGAATGTCAGTGTGAAGATTACTTTGCTTGGCCATGTGACATTTGTGACACCCATGATGCATGCAGCAATGTCAGTACCTTAACCTGTGACTGCATAAAAGGAATCCCTCTTTCGGGAGAGTTCTGTAAGCCAAACACAAGTAAGTGCAGCTCCTGTAAAAGTATTGGAACGACAGTGTGTAAAATTCAACCAAAGTCCATCCATCCATTTAGTTACGCTCCTCTGGGTTTTGGGGGCGGCAGTCGAAATAGGGATTGCCATGCTTCCCTGTTCCCAGCGACCTCCTCCACTTTGGCGGAAAATGGATGGATGGAATTTGATGAGGACGTTGTTTTCCCCCTTATAGAGTGGTATTTTAATTTTTTTTTTCTTTCATAATTTGCTCCACAGCAATCGACCCCTGTCCACCACAAACAGAAGGTATTGTACAAAAGATGTGTGACAACTGTGAAATGATATGATGTAAAAGTCATTCCTGGAAACTAGTTTTGAGGACTAACATTGTCTGGATAATACTTGCACAGTTTAAGATAGCACTCTTGAGAATGGCATTGAAGTATACCTTACTCTTGACTTAGTGATCAGACTGTCGAGGGTATGTTCAAACTTGACAGGTTTTGTTGTATCCTATTTTAGCATTTAAGGTCTTTGGAAATATTTTGATATCTTATGGGGAGGAGATTAGTCAACTGGATTTGGGGTAACGTTTTCTCCTGTCTCTTGTAATGCCCCTCTGCTTTAGTGGAAATTGTGCTTGCGTTGGACACTCCAACCAAAATGGATCTATCAGAGATCATCAATCAACTGAGGGATGCTGTAGATAATGCCTCCTTACCATTAGAGATAGCGTATGATTTAACACTGACAAGTTGGAACACGACCACAGGTGAGAATTTCTGTCACTTGATTGGTCTCCTGGACAAACGTGACAAGCGCTTAAATGGGTTACTCATAAGTACCTTGGCACAAATATCATTTTAGCCTGCCCTCTAAACTCTACTGCTGGAACTGAATGTCAGTGTGAAGATTACTTTGCTTGGCCATGTGACATTTGTGACACCCATGATGCATGCAGCAATGTCAGTACCTTAACCTGTGACTGCATAAAAGGAATCCCTCTTTCGGGAGAGTTCTGTAAGCCAAACACAAGTAAGTGCAGCTCCTGTAAAAGTATTGGAACGACAGTGTGTAAAATTCAACCAAAGTCCATCCATCCATTTAGTTACGCTCCTCTGGGTTTTGGGGGCGGCAGTCGAAATAGGGATTGCCATGCTTCCCTGTTCCCAGCGACCTCCTCCACTTTGGCGGAAAATGGATGGATGGAATTTGATGAGGATGTTGTTTTCCCCCTTATAGAGTGGTATTTTAATTTTTTTTTTCTTTCATAATTTGCTCCACAGCAATCGACCCCTGTCCACCACAAACAGAAGGTATTGTACAAAAGATGTGTGACAACTGTGAAATGATATGATGTAAAAGTCATTCCTGGAAACTAGTTTTGAGGACTAACATTGTCTGGATAATACTTGCACAGTTTAAGATAGCACTCTTGAGAATGGCATTGAAGTATACCTTACTCTTGACTTAGTGATCAGACTGTCGAGGGTATGTTCAAACTTGACAGGTTTTGTTGTATCCTATTTTAGCATTTAAGGTCTTTGGAAATATTTTGATATCTTATGGGGAGGAGATTAGTCAACTGGATTTGGGGTAACGTTTTCTCCTGTCTCTTGTAATGCCCCTCTGCTTTAGTGGAAATTGTGCTTGCGTTGGACACTCCAACCAAAATGGATCTATCAGAGATCATCAATCAACTGAGGGATGCTGTAGATAATGCCTCCTTACCATTAGAGATAGCGTATGATTTAACACTGACAAGTTGGAACACGACCACAGGTGAGAATTTCTGTCACTTGATTGGTCTCCTGGACAAACGTGACAAGCGCTTAAATGGGTTACTCATAAGTACCTTGGCACAAATATCATTTTAGCCTGCCCTCTAAACTCTACTGCTGGAACTGAATGTCAGTGTGAAGATTACTTTGCTTGGCCATGTGACATTTGTGACACCCATGATGCATGCAGCAATGTCAGTACCTTAACCTGTGACTGCATAAAAGGAATCCCTCTTTCGGGAGAGTTCTGTAAGCCAAACACAAGTAAGTGCAGCTCCTGTAAAAGTATTGGAACGACAGTGTGTAAAATTCAACCAAAGTCCATCCATCCATTTAGTTACGCTCCTCTGGGTTTTGGGGGCGGCAGTCGAAATAGGGATTGCCATGCTTCCCTGTTCCCAGCGACCTCCTCCACTTTGGCGGAAAATGGATGGATGGAATTTGATGAGGACGTTGTTTTCCCCCTTATAGAGTGGTATTTTAATTTTTTTTTTCTTTCATAATTTGCTCCACAGCAATCGACCCCTGTCCACCACAAACAGAAGGTATTGTACAAAAGATGTGTGACAACTGTGAAATGATATGATGTAAAAGTCATTCCTGGAAACTAGTTTTGAGGACTAACATTGTCTGGATAATACTTGCACAGTTTAAGATAGCACTCTTGAGAATGGCATTGAAGTATACCTTACTCTTGACTTAGTGATCAGACTGTCGAGGGTATGTTCAAACTTGACAGGTTTTGTTGTATCCTATTTTAGCATTTAAGGTCTTTGGAAATATTTTGATATCTTATGGGGAGGAGATTAGTCAACTGGATTTGGGGTAACGTTTTCTCCTGTCTCTTGTAATGCCCCTCTGCTTTAGTGGAAATTGTGCTTGCGTTGGACACTCCAACCAAAATGGATCTATCAGAGATCATCAATCAACTGAGGGATGCTGTAGATAATGCCTCCTTACCATTAGAGATAGCGTATGATTTAACACTGACAAGTTGGAACACGACCACAGGTGAGAATTTCTGTCACTTGATTGGTCTCCTGGACAAACGTGACAAGCGCTTAAATGGGTTACTCATAAGTACCTTGGCACAAATATCATTTTAGCCTGCCCTCTAAACTCTACTGCTGGAACTGAATGTCAGTGTGAAGATTACTTTGCTTGGCCATGTGACATTTGTGACACCCATGATGCATGCAGCAATGTCAGTACCTTAACCTGTGACTGCATAAAAGGAATCCCTCTTTCGGGAGAGTTCTGTAAGCCAAACACAAGTAAGTGCAGCTCCTGTAAAAGTATTGGAACGACAGTGTGTAAAATTCAACCAAAGTCCATCCATCCATTTAGTTACGCTCCTCTGGGTTTTGGGGGCGGCAGTCGAAATAGGGATTGCCATGCTTCCCTGTTCCCAGCGACCTCCTCCACTTTGGCGGAAAATGGATGGATGGAATTTGATGAGGATGTTGTTTTCCCCCTTATAGAGTGGTATTTTAATTTTTTTTTTCTTTCATAATTTGCTCCACAGCAATCGACCCCTGTCCACCACAAACAGAAGGTATTGTACAAAAGATGTGTGACAACTGTGAAATGATATGATGTAAAAGTCATTCCTGGAAACTAGTTTTGAGGACTAACATTGTCTGGATAATACTTGCACAGTTTAAGATAGCACTCTTGAGAATGGCATTGAAGTATACCTTACTCTTGACTTAGTGATCAGACTGTCGAGGGTATGTTCAAACTTGACAGGTTTTGTTGTATCCTATTTTAGCATTTAAGGTCTTTGGAAATATTTTGATATCTTATGGGGAGGAGATTAGTCAACTGGATTTGGGGTAACGTTTTCTCCTGTCTCTTGTAATGCCCCTCTGCTTTAGTGGAAATTGTGCTTGCGTTGGACACTCCAACCAAAATGGATCTATCAGAGATCATCAATCAACTGAGGGATGCTGTAGATAATGCCTCCTTACCATTAGAGATAGCGTATGATTTAACACTGACAAGTTGGAACACGACCACAGGTGAGAATTTCTGTCACTTGATTGGTCTTCTGGACAAACGTTACAAGTGCTTAAATGGGTTACTAATAAGTACCTTGGCACAAATATCATTTTAGCCTGCCCTCTAAACTCTACTGCTGGAACTGAATGTCAGTGTGAAGATGACTTTGCTTGGCCATGTGACATTTGTGACACCCATGATGCATGCAGCAATGGCAGTACCTTAACCTGTGACTGCATAAAAGGAATCCCTCTTTCGGGAGAGTTCTGTAAGCCAAACACAAGTAAGCGCAGCTCCTGTAAAAGTATTGGAACGACAGTGTGTAAAATTCAACCAAAGACCATCCATCCATTTAGTTACGTTCCTCTGGGTTTTGGGGGCGGCAGTCGAAATAGGGATTGCCATGCTTCCCTGTTCCCAGCGACCTCCTCCACTTTGGCGGAAAATGGATGGATGGAATTTGATGAGGACGTTGTTTTCCCCCTTATAGAGTGGTATTTTAATTTTTTTTTTCTTTCATAATTTGCTCCACAGCAATCGACCCCTGTCCACCACAAACAGAAGGTATTGTAAAAAAGATGTGTGACAACTGTGAAATGATATGATGTAAAAGTCATTCCTGGAAACTAGTTTTGAGGACTAACATTGTCTGGATAATACTTGCACAGTTTATGATAGCACTCTTGAGAATGGCATTGAAGTATACCTTACTCTTGACTTAGTGATCAGACTGTCGAGGGTATGTTCAAACTTGACAGGTTTTGTTGTATCCTATTTTAGCATTTAAGGTCTTTGGAAATATTTTGATATCTTATGGGGAGGAGATTAGTCAACTGGATTTGGGGTAACGTTTTCTCCTGTCTCTTGTAATGCCCCTCTGCTTTAGTGGAAATTGTGCTTGCGTTGGACACTCCAACCAAAATGGATCTATCAGAGATCATCAATCAACTGAGGGATGCTGTAGATAATGCCTCCTTACCATTAGAGATAGCGTATGATTTAACACTGACAAGTTGGAACACGACCACAGGTGAGAATTTCTGTCACTTGATTGGTCTCCTGGACAAACGTGACAAGCGCTTAAATGGGTTACTCATAAGTACCTTGGCACAAATATCATTTTAGCCTGCCCTCTAAACTCTACTGCTGGAACTGAATGTCAGTGTGAAGATTACTTTGCTTGGCCATGTGACATTTGTGACACCCATGATGCATGCAGCAATGTCAGTACCTTAACCTGTGACTGCATAAAAGGAATCCCTCTTTCGGGAGAGTTCTGTAAGCCAAACACAAGTAAGTGCAGCTCCTGTAAAAGTATTGGAACGACAGTGTGTAAAATTCAACCAAAGTCCATCCATCCATTTAGTTACGCTCCTCTGGGTTTTGGGGGCGGCAGTCGAAATAGGGATTGCCATGCTTCCCTGTTCCCAGCGACCTCCTCCACTTTGGCGGAAAATGGATGGATGGAATTTGATGAGGACGTTGTTTTCCCCCTTATAGAGTGGTATTTTAATTTTTTTTTTCTTTCATAATTTGCTCCACAGCAATCGACCCCTGTCCACCACAAACAGAAGGTATTGTACAAAAGATGTGTGACAACTGTGAAATGATATGATGTAAAAGTCATTCCTGGAAACTAGTTTTGAGGACTAACATTGTCTGGATAATACTTGCACGGTTTAAGATAGCACTCTTGAGAATGGCATTGAAGTATACCTTACTCTTGACTTAGTGATCAGACTGTAGAGGGTATGTTCAAACTTGACAGGTTTTGTTGTATCCTATTTTAGCATTTAAGGTCTTTGGAAATATTTTGATATCTTATGGGGAGGAGATTAGTCAACTGGATTTGGGGTAACGTTTTCTCCTGTCTCTTGTAATGCCCCTCTGCTTTAGTGGAAATTGTGCTTGCGTTGGACACTCCAACCAAAATGGATCTATCAGAGATCATCAATCAACTGAGGGATGCTGTAGATAATGCCTCCTTACCATTAGAGATAGCGTATGATTTAACACTGACAAGTTGGAACACGACCACAGGTGAGAATTTCTGTCACTTGATTGGTCTTCTGGACAAACGTTACAAGTGCTTAAATGGGTTACTAATAAGTACCTTGGCACAAATATCATTTTAGCCTGCCCTCTAAACTCTACTGCTGGAACTGAATGTCAGTGTGAAGATGACTTTGCTTGGCCATGTGACATTTGTGACACCCATGATGCATGCAGCAATGGCAGTACCTTAACCTGTGACTGCATAAAAGGAATCCCTCTTTCGGGAGAGTTCTGTAAGCCAAACACAAGTAAGCGCAGCTCCTGTAAAAGTATTGGAACGACAGTGTGTAAAATTCAACCAAAGACCATCCATCCATTTAGTTACGTTCCTCTGGGTTTTGGGGGCGGCAGTCGAAATAGGGATTGCCATGCTTCCCTGTTCCCAGCGACCTCCTCCACTTTGGCGGAAAATGGATGGATGGAATTTGATGAGGACGTTGTTTTCCCCCTTATAGAGTGGTATTTTAATTTTTTTTTTCTTTCATAATTTGCTCCACAGCAATCGACCCCTGTCCACCACAAACAGAAGGTATTGTAAAAAAGATGTGTGACAACTGTGAAATGATATGATGTAAAAGTCATTCCTGGAAACTAGTTTTGAGGACTAACATTGTCTGGATAATACTTGCACAGTTTATGATAGCACTCTTGAGAATGGCATTGAAGTATACCTTACTCTTGACTTAGTGATCAGACTGTCGAGGGTATGTTCAAACTTGACAGGTTTTGTTGTATCCTATTTTAGCATTTAAGGTCTTTGGAAATATTTTGATATCTTATGGGGAGGAGATTAGTCAACTGGATTTGGGGTAACGTTTTCTCCTGTCTCTTGTAATGCCCCTCTGCTTTAGTGGAAATTGTGCTTGCGTTGGACACTCCAACCAAAATGGATCTATCAGAGATCATCAATCAACTGAGGGATGCTGTAGATAATGCCTCCTTACCATTAGAGATAGCGTATGATTTAACACTGACAAGTTGGAACACGACCACAGGTGAGAATTTCTGTCACTTGATTGGTCTCCTGGACAAACGTGACAAGCGCTTAAATGGGTTACTCATAAGTACCTTGGCACAAATATCATTTTAGCCTGCCCTCTAAACTCTACTGCTGGAACTGAATGTCAGTGTGAAGATTACTTTGCTTGGCCATGTGACATTTGTGACACCCATGATGCATGCAGCAATGTCAGTACCTTAACCTGTGACTGCATAAAAGGAATCCCTCTTTCGGGAGAGTTCTGTAAGCCAAACACAAGTAAGTGCAGCTCCTGTAAAAGTATTGGAACGACAGTGTGTAAAATTCAACCAAAGTCCATCCATCCATTTAGTTACGCTCCTCTGGGTTTTGGGGGCGGCAGTCGAAATAGGGATTGCCATGCTTCCCTGTTCCCAGCGACCTCCTCCACTTTGGCGGAAAATGGATGGATGGAATTTGATGAGGACGTTGTTTTCCCCCTTATAGAGTGGTATTTTAATTTTTTTTTTCTTTCATAATTTGCTCCACAGCAATCGACCCCTGTCCACCACAAACAGAAGGTATTGTACAAAAGATGTGTGACAACTGTGAAATGATATGATGTAAAAGTCATTCCTGGAAACTAGTTTTGCGGACTAACATTGTCTGGATAATACTTGCACAGTTTAAGATAGCACTCTTGAAAATGGCATTGAAGTATACCTTACTCTTGACTTAGTGATCAGACTGTCGAGGGTATGTTCAAACTTGACAGGTTTTGTTGTATCCTATTTTAGCATTTAAGGTCTTTGGAAATATTTTGATATCTTATGGGGAGGAGATTAGTCAACTGGATTTGGGGTAACGTTTTCTCCTGTCTCTTGTAATGCCCCTCTGCTTTAGTGGAAATTGTGCTTGCGTTGGACACTCCAACCAAAATGGATCTATCAGAGATCATCAATCAACTGAGGGATGCTGTAGATAATGCCTCCTTACCATTAGAGATAGCGTATGATTTAACACTGACAAGTTGGAACACGACCACAGGTGAGAATTTCTGTCACTTGATTGGTCTTCTGGACAAACGTTACAAGTGCTTAAATGGGTTACTAATAAGTACCTTGGCACAAATATCATTTTAGCCTGCCCTCTAAACTCTACTGCTGGAACTGAATGTCAGTGTGAAGATGACTTTGCTTGGCCATGTGACATTTGTGACACCCATGATGCATGCAGCAATGGCAGTACCTTAACCTGTGACTGCATAAAAGGAATCCCTCTTTCGGGAGAGTTCTGTAAGCCAAACACAAGTAAGCGCAGCTCCTGTAAAAGTATTGGAACGACAGTGTGTAAAATTCAACCAAAGACCATCCATCCATTTAGTTACGTTCCTCTGGGTTTTGGGGGCGGCAGTCGAAATAGGGATTGCCATGCTTCCCTGTTCCCAGCGACCTCCTCCACTTTGGCGGAAAATGGATGGATGGAATTTGATGAGGACGTTGTTTTCCCCCTTATAGAGTGGTATTTTAATTTTTTTTTTCTTTCATAATTTGCTCCACAGCAATCGACCCCTGTCCACCACAAACAGAAGGTATTGTACAAAAGATGTGTGACAACTGTGAAATGATATGATGTAAAAGTCATTCCTGGAAACTAGTTTCGAGGACTAACATTGTCTGGATAATACTTGCACAGTTTATGATAGCACTCTTGAGAATGGCATTGAAGTATACCTTACTCTTGACTTAGTGATCAGACTGTCGAGGGTATGTTCAAACTTGACAGGTTTTGTTGTATCCTATTTTAGCATTTAAGGTCTTTGGAAATATTTTGATATCTTATGGGGAGGAGATTAGTCAACTGGATTTGGGGTAACGTTTTCTCCTGTCTCTTGTAATGCCCCTCTGCTTTAGTGGAAATTGTGCTTGCGTTGGACACTCCAACCAAAATGGATCTATCAGAGATCATCAATCAACTGAGGGATGCTGTAGATAATGCCTCCTTACCATTAGAGATAGCGTATGATTTAACACTGACAAGTTGGAACACGACCACAGGTGAGAATTTCTGTCACTTGATTGGTCTCCTGGACAAACGTGACAAGCGCTTAAATGGGTTACTCATAAGTACCTTGGCACAAATATCATTTTAGCCTGCCCTCTAAACTCTACTGCTGGAACTGAATGTCAGTGTGAAGATTACTTTGCTTGGCCATGTGACATTTGTGACACCCATGATGCATGCAGCAATGTCAGTACCTTAACCTGTGACTGCATAAAAGGAATCCCTCTTTCGGGAGAGTTCTGTAAGCCAAACACAAGTAAGTGCAGCTCCTGTAAAAGTATTGGAACGACAGTGTGTAAAATTCAACCAAAGACCATCCATCCATTTAGTTACGCTCCTCTGGGTTTTGGGGGCGGCAGTCGAAATAGGGATTGCCATGCTTCCCTGTTCCCAGCGACCTCCTCCACTTTGGCGGAAAATGGATGGATGGAATTTGATGAGGACGTTGTTTTCCCCCTTATAGAGTGGTATTTTAATTTTTTTTTTCTTTCATAATTTGCTCCACAGCAATCGACCCGTGTCCACCACAAACAGAAGGTATTGTACAAAAGATGTGTGACAACTGTGAAATGATATGATGTAAAAGTCATTCCTGGAAACTAGTTTCGAGGACTAACATTGTCTGGATAATACTTGCACAGTTTAAGATAGCACTCTTGACAATGGCATTGAAGTATACCTTACTCTTGACTTAGTGATCAGACTGTCGAGGGTATGTTCAAACTTGACAGGTTTTGTTGTATCCTATTTTAGCATTTAAGGTATTTGGAAATATTTTGATATCTTATGGGGAGGAGATTAGTCAACTGGATTTGGGGTAACGTTTTCTCCTGTCTCTTGTAATGCGCCTCTGCTTTAGTGGAAATTGTGCTTGCGTTGGACACTCCAACCAAAATGGATCTATCAGAGATCATCAATCAACTGAGGGATGCTGTAGATAATGCCTCCTTACCATTAGAGATAGCGTATGATTTAACACTGACAAGTTGGAACACGACCACAGGTGAGAATTTCTGTCACTTTATTGGTCTCCTGGACAAACGTTACAAGCGCTTAAATGGGTTACTAATAAGTACCTTGGCACAAATATCATTTTAGCCTGCCCTCTAAACTCTACTGCTGGAACTGAATGTCAGTGTGAAGATTACTTTGCTTGGCCATGTGACATTTGTGACACCCATGATGCATGCAGCAATGTCAGTACCTTAACCTGTGACTGCATAAAAGGAATCCCTCTTTCGGGAGAGTTCTGTAAGCCAAACACAAGTAAGTGCAGCTCCTGTAAAAGTATTGGAACGACAGTGTGTAAAATTCAACCAAAGTCCATCCATCCATTTAGTTACGCTCCTCTGGGTTTTGGGGGCGGCAGTCGAAATAGGGATTGCCATGCTTCCCTGTTCCCAGCGACCTCCTCCACTTTGGCGGAAAATGGATGGATGGAATTTGATGAGGACGTGTTTTCCCCCTTATAGAGTGGTATTTTAATTTTTTTTTCTTTCATAATTTGCTCCACAGCAATCGACCCCTGTCCACCACAAACAGAAGGTATTGTACAAAAGATGTGTGACAACTGTGAAATGATATGATGTAAAAGTCATTCCTGGAAACTAGTTTTGAGGACTAACATTGTCTGGATAATACTTGCACAGTTTAAGATAGCACTCTTGAGAATGGCATTGAAGTATACCTTACTCTTGACTTAGTGATCAGACTGTCGAGGGTATGTTCAAACTTGACAGGTTTTGTTGTATCCTATTTTAGCATTTAAGGTCTTTGGAAATATTTTGATATCTTATGGGGAGGAGATTAGTCAACTGGATTTGGGGTAACGTTTTCTCCTGTCTCTTGTAATGCCCCTCTGCTTTAGTGGAAATTGTGCTTGCGTTGGACACTCCAACCAAAATGGATCTATCAGAGATCATCAATCAACTGAGGGATGCTGTAGATAATGCCTCCTTACCATTAGAGATAGCGTATGATTTAACACTGACAAGTTGGAACACGACCACAGGTGAGAATTTCTGTCACTTGATTGGTCTCCTGGACAAACGTGACAAGCGCTTAAATGGGTTACTAATAAGTACCTTGGCACAAATATCATTTTAGCCTGCCCTCTAAACTCTACTGCTGGAACTGAATGTCAGTGTGAAGATTACTTTGCTTGGCCATGTGACATTTGTGACACCCATGATGCATGCAGCAATGGCAGTACCTTAACCTGTGACTGCATAAAAGGAATCCCTCTTTCGGGAGAGTTCTGTAAGCCAAACACAAGTAAGTGCAGCTCCTGTAAAAGTATTGGAACAACAGTGTGTAAAATTCAACCAAAGACCATCCATCCATTTAGTTACGCTCCTCTGGGTTTTGGGGGCGGCAGTCGAAATAGGGATTGCCATGCTTCCCTGTTCCCAGCGATCTCCTCCACTTTGGCGGAAAATGGATGGATGGAATTTGATGAGGATGTTGTTTTCCCCCTTATAGAGTGGTATTTTAATTTTTTTTTCTTTCAAAATTTGCTCCACAGCAATCGACCCGTGTCCACCACAAACAGAAGGTATTGCACAAAAGATGTGTGACAACTGTGAAATGATATGATGTAAAAGTCATTCCTGGAAACTAGTTTCGAGGACTAACATTGTCTGGATAATACTTGCACAGTTTAAGATAGCACTCTTGAGAATGGCATTGAAGTATACCTTACTCTTGACTTAGTAATCAGACTGTAGAGGGTATGTTTAAACTTGACAGGTTTTGTTGTATCCTATTTTAGTATTTAAGGTATTTGGAAATATTTTGATATCTTATGGGGAGGACATTAGTCAACTGGATATGGGGTAAAGTTTTCTCCTGTCTCTTGTAATGCCCCTCTGCTTTAGTGGAAATTGTGCTTGCGTTGGACACTCCAACCAAAATGGATCTATCAGAGATCATCAATCAACTGAGGGATGCTGTAGATAATACCTCCTTACCTTTAGAGATAGCGTATGATTTAACACTGACAAGTTGGAACACGACCACAGGTGAGAATTTCTGTCACTTGATTGGTCTTCTGGACAAACGTTACAAGCGCTTAAATGGGTTACTCATAAGTACCTTGGCACAAATATCATTTTAGCCTGCCCTCTAAACTCTACTGCTGGAACTGAATGTCAGTGTGAAGATTACTTTGCTTGGCCATGTGACATTTGTGACACCCATGATGCATGCAGCAATGTCAGTACCTTAACCTGTGACTGCATAAAAGGAATCCCTCTTTCGGGAGAGTTCTGTAAGCCAAACACAAGTAAGTGCAGCTCCTGTAAAAGTATTGGAACGACAGTGTGTAAAATTCAACCAAAGACCATCCATCCATTTAGTTACGCTCCTCTGGGTTTTGGGGGCGGCAGTCGAAATAGGGATTGCCATGCTTCCCTGTTCCCAGCGACCTCCTCCACTTTGGCGGAAAATGGATGGATGTAATTTGATGAGGACGTTGTTTTCCCCCTTATAGAGTGGTATTTTAATTTTTTTTTTCTTTCATAATTTGCTCCACAGCAATCGACCCGTGTCCACCACAAACAGAAGGTATTGTACAAAAGATGTGTGACAACTGTGAAATGATATGATGTAAAAGTAATTCCTGGAAACTAGTTTCGAGGACTAACATTGTCTGGATAATACTTGCACAGTTTAAGATAGCACTCTTGACAATGGCATTGAAGTATACCTTACTCTTGACTTAGTGATCAGACTGTCGAGGGTATGTTCAAACTTGACAGGTTTTGTTGTATCCTATTTTAGCATTTAAGGTCTTTGGAAATATTTTGATATCTTATGGGGAGGAGATTAGTCAACTGGATTTGGGGTAACGTTTTCTCCTGTCTCTTGTAATGCCCCTCTGCTTTAGTGGAAATTGTGCTTGCGTTGGACACTCCAACCAAAATGGATCTATCAGAGATCATCAATCAACTGAGGGATGCTGTAGATAATGCCTCCTTACCATTAGAGATAGCGTATGATTTAACACTGACAAGTTGGAACACGACCACAGGTGAGAGTTTCTGTCACTTGATTGGTCTTCTGGACAAACGTTACAAGCGCTTAAATGGGTTAGTAATAAGTACCTTGGCACAAATATCATTTTAGCCTGCCCTCTAAACTCTACTGCTGGAACTGAATGTCAGTGTGAAGATTACTTTGCTTGGCCATGTGACATTTGTGACACCCATGATGTATGCAGCAATGGCAGTACCTTAACCTGTGACTGCATAAAAGGAATCCCTCTTTCGGGAGAGTTCTGTAAGCCAAACACAAGTAAGTGCAGCTCCTGTAAAAGTATTGGAACGACAGTGTGTAAAATTCAACCAAAGACCATCCATCAGTTTAGTTACGTTCCTCTGGGTTTTGGGGGCGGCAGTCGAAATAGGGATTGCCATGCTTCCCTGTTCCCAGCGACCTTCTCCCCTTTGGCGGAAAATGGATGGATGGAATTTGATGAGGACGTTGTTTTCCCCCTTATAGAGTGGTATTTTAATTTTTTTTTCTTTCAAAATGTGCTCCACAGCAATCGACCCGTGTCCACCACAAACAGAAGGTATTGTACAAAAGATGTGTGACAACTGTGAAATGATATGATGTAAAAGTCATTCCTGGAAACTAGTTTCGAGGACTAACATTGCCTGGATAATACTTGCACAGTTTAAGATAGCACTCTTGAGAATGGCATTGAAGTATACCTTACTCTTGACTTAGTGATCAGACTGTAGAGGGTATGTTCAAACTTGACAGGTTTTGTTGTATCCTATTTTAGCATTTAAGGTCTTTGGAAATATTTTGATATCTTATGGGGAGGAGATTAGTCAACTGGATTTGGGGTAACGTTTTCTCCTGTCTCTTGTAATGCCCCTCTGCTTTAGTGGAAATTGTGCTTGCGTTGGACACTCCAACCAAAATGGATCTATCAGAGATCATCAATCAACTGAGGGATGCTGTAGATAATGCCTCCTTACCATTAGAGATAGCGTATGATTTAACACTGACAAGTTGGAACACGACCACAGGTGAGAATTTCTGTCACTTGATTGGTCTCCTGGACAAACGTGACAAGCGCTTAAATGGGTTACTAATAAGTACCTTGGCACAAATATCATTTTAGCCTGCCCTCTAAACTCTACTGCTGGAACTGAATGTCAGTGTGAAGATTACTTTGCTTGGCCATGTGACATTTGTGACACCCATGATGCATGCAGCAATGGCAGTACCTTAACCTGTGACTGCATAAAAGGAATCCCTCTTTCGGGAGAGTTCTGTAAGCCAAACACAAGTAAGTGCAGCTCCTGTAAAATAATTGTAACAACAGTGTGTAAAATTCAACCAAAGACCATCCATCCATTTAGTTACGCTCCTCTGGGTTTTGGGGGCGGCAGTCGAAATAGGGATTGCCATGCTTCCCTGTTCCCAGCGATCTCCTCCACTTTGGCGGAAAATGGATGGATGGAATTTGATGAGGACAATGTTTTCCCCCTTATAGAGTGGTATTTTAATTTTTTTTTCTTTCAAAATTTGCTCCACAGCAATCGACCCGTGTCCACCACAAACAGAAGGTATTGTACAAAAGATGTGTGACAACTGTGAAATGATATGATGTAAAAGTCATTCCTGGAAACTAGTTTCGAGGACTAACATTGTCTGGATAATACTTGCACAGTTTAAGATAGCACTCTTGAGAATGGCATTGAAGTATACCTTACTCTTGACTTAGTGATCAGACTGTAGAGGGTATGTTCAAACTTGAAAGGTTTTGTTGTATCCTATTTTAGCATTTAAGGTATTTGGAAATATTTTGATATCTTATGGGGAGGAGATTAGTCAACTGGATTTGGGGTAACGTTTTCTCCTGTCTCTTGTAATGCGCCTCTGCTTTAGTGGAAATTGTGCTTGCGTTGGACACTCCAACCAAAATGGATCTATCAGAGATCATCAATCAACTGAGGGATGCTGTAGATAATGCCTCCTTACCATTAGAGATAGCGTATGATTTAACACTGACAAGTTGGAACACGACCACAGGTGAGAATTTCTGTCACTTTATTGGTCTCCTGGACAAACGTTACAAGCTGTTCCACTTTTTTGCGCTTAAATGGGTTATAATAAGTACCTTGGCACAAATATCATTTTAGCCTGCCCTCTAAACTCTACTGCTGGAACTGAATGTCAGTGTGAAGATTACTTTGCTTGGCCATGTGACATTTGTGACACCCATGATGCATGCAGCAATGGCAGTATCTTAACCTGTGACTGCATAAAAGGAATCCCTCTTTCGGGAGAGTTCTGTAAGCCAAACACAAGTAAGTGCAGCTCCTGTAAAAGTATTGGAACGACAGTGTGTAAAATTCAACCAAAGACCATCCATCCATTTAGTTACGGTCCTCTGGGTTTTGGGGGCGGCAGTCGAAATAGGGATTGCCATGCTTCCCTGTTCCCAGCGACCTCCTCCACTTTGTCGGAAAATGGATGGATGTAATTTGATGAGGATGTTGTTTTCCCCCTTATAGAGTGGTATTTTAATTTTTTTTTCTTTCAAAATTTGCTCCACAGCAATCGACCCGTGTCCATCACAAACAGAAGGTATTGTACAAAAGATGTGTGACAACTGTGAAATGATATGATGTAAAAGTCATTCCTGGAAACTAGTTTCGAGGACTAACATTGTCTGGATAATACTTGCACAGTTTAAGATAGCACTCTTGACAATGGCATTGAAGTATACCTTACTCTTGACTTAGTGATCAGACTGTAGAGGGTATGTTCAAACTTGACAGGTTTTGTTGTATCCTATTTTAGTATTTAAGGTATTTGGAAATATTTTGATATCTTATGGGGAGGAGATTAGTCAACTGGATTTGGGGTAACGTTTTCTCCTGTCTCTTGTAATGCCCCTCTGCTTTAGTGGAAATTGTGCTTGCGTTGGACACTCCAACCAAAATGGATCTATCAGAGATCATCAATCAACTGAGGGATGCTGTAGAAAATACCTCCTTACCATTAGAGATAGCGTATGATTTAACACTGACAAGTTGGAACACGACCACAGGTGAGAATTTCTGTCACTTGATTGGTCTTCTGGACAAACGTTACAAGCGCTTAAATGGGTTACTCATAAGTACCTTGGCACAAATATCATTTTAGCCTGCCCTCTAAACTCTACTGCTGGAACTGAATGTCAGTGTGAAGATTACTTTGCTTGGCCATGTGACATTTGTGACACCCATGATGCATGCAGCAATGTCAGTACCTTAACCTGTGACTGCATAAAAGGAATCCCTCTTTCGGGAGAGTTCTGTAAGCCAAACACAAGTAAGTGCAGCTCCTGTAAAAGTATTGGAACGACAGTGTGTAAAATTCAACCAAAGACCATCCATCCATTTAGTTACGCTCCTCTGGGTTTTGGGGGCGGCAGTCGAAATAGGGATTGCCATGCTTCCCTGTTCCCAGCGACCTCCTCCACTTTGGCGGAAAATGGATGGATGGAATTTGATGAGGATGTTGTTTTCCCCCTTATAGAGTGGTATTTTAATTTTTTTTTTCTTTCATAATTTGCTCCACAGCAATCGACCCCTGTCCACCACAAACAGAAGGTATTGTACAAAAGATGTGTGACAACTGTGAAATGATATGATGTAAAAGTCATTCCTGGAAACTAGTTTTGAGGACTAACATTGTCTGGATAATACTTGCACAGTTTAAGATAGCACTCTTGAGAATGGCATTGAAGTATACCTTACTCTTGACTTAGTGATCAGACTGTCGAGGGTATGTTCAAACTTGACAGGTTTTGTTGTATCCTATTTTAGCATTTAAGGTCTTTGGAAATATTTTGATATCTTATGGGGAGGAGATTAGTCAACTGGATTTGGGGTAACGTTTTCTCCTGTCTCTTGTAATGCCCCTCTGCTTTAGTGGAAATTGTGCTTGCGTTGGACACTCCAACCAAAATGGATCTATCAGAGATCATCAATCAACTGAGGGATGCTGTAGATAATGCCTCCTTACCATTAGAGATAGCGTATGATTTAACACTGACAAGTTGGAACACGACCACAGGTGAGAATTTCTGTCACTTGATTGGTCTCCTGGACAAACGTGACAAGCGCTTAAATGGGTTACTCACAAGTACCTTGGCACAAATATCATTTTAGCCTGCCCTCTAAACTCTACTGCTGGAACTGAATGTCAGTGTGAAGATTACTTTGCTTGGCCATGTGACATTTGTGACACCCATGATGCATGCAGCAATGTCAGTACCTTAACCTGTGACTGCATAAAAGGAATCCCTCTTTTGGGAGAGTTCTGTAAGCCAAACACAAGTAAGTGCAGCTCCTGTAAAAGTATTGGAACGACAGTGTGTAAAATTCAACCAAAGTCCGTCCATCCATTTAGTTACGCTCCTCTGGGTTTTGGGGGCGGCAGTCGAAATAGGGATTGCCATGCTTCCCTGTTCCCAGCGACCTCCTCCACTTTGGCGGAAAATGGATGGATGGAATTTGATGAGGATGTTGTTTTCCCCCTTATAGAGTGGTATTTTAATTTTTTTTTTCTTTCATAATTTGCTCCACAGCAATCGACCCCTGTCCACCACAAACAGAAGGTATTGTACAAAAGATGTGTGACAACTGTGAAATGATATGATGTAAAAGTCATTCCTGGAAACTAGTTTTGAGGACTAACATTGTCTGGATAATACTTGCACAGTTTAAGATAGCACTCTTGAGAATGGCATTGAAGTATACCTTACTCTTGACTTAGTGATCAGACTGTCGAGGGTATGTTCAAACTTGACAGGTTTTGTTGTATCCTATTTTAGCATTTAAGGTCTTTGGAAATATTTTGATATCTTATGGGGAGGAGATTAGTCAACTGGATTTGGGGTAACGTTTTCTCCTGTCTCTTGTAATGCCCCTCTGCTTTAGTGGAAATTGTGCTTGCGTTGGACACTCCAACCAAAATGGATCTATCAGAGATCATCAATCAACTGAGGGATGCTGTAGATAATGCCTCCTTACCATTAGAGATAGCGTATGATTTAACACTGACAAGTTGGAACACGACCACAGGTGAGAATTTCTGTCACTTGATTGGTCTCCTGGACAAACGTGACAAGCGCTTAAATGGGTTACTCATAAGTACCTTGGCACAAATATCATTTTAGCCTGCCCTCTAAACTCTACTGCTGGAACTGAATGTCAGTGTGAAGATTACTTTGCTTGGCCATGTGACATTTGTGACACCCATGATGCATGCAGCAATGGCAGTACCTTAACCTGTGACTGCATAAAAGGAATCCCTCTTTCGGGAGAGTTCTGTAAGCCAAACACAAGTAAGTGCAGCTCCTGTAAAAGTATTGGAACGACAGTGTGTAAAATTCAACCAAAGTCCATCCATCCATTTAGTTACGCTCCTCTGGGTTTTGGGGGCGGCAGTCGAAATAGGGATTGCCATGCTTCCCTGTTCCCAGCGACCTCCTCCACTTTGGCGGAAAATGGATGGATGGAATTTGATGAGGACGTTGTTTTCCCCCTTATAGAGTGGTATTTTAATTTTTTTTTCTTTCATAATTTGCTCCACAGCAATCGACCCCTGTCCACCACAAACAGAAGGTATTGTACAAAAGATGTGTGACAACTGTGAAATGATATGATGTAAAAGTCATTCCTGGAAACTAGTTTTGAGGACTAACATTGTCTGGATAATACTTGCACGGTTTAAGATAGCACTCTTGAGAATGGCATTGAAGTATACCTTACTCTTGACTTAGTGATCAGACTGTAGAGGGTATGTTCAAACTTGACAGGTTTTGTTGTATCCTATTTTAGCATTTAAGGTCTTTGGAAATATTTTGATATCTTATGGGGAGGAGATTAGTCAACTGGATTTGGGGTAACGTTTTCTCCTGTCTCTTGTAATGCCCCTCTGCTTTAGTGGAAATTGTGCTTGCGTTGGACACTCCAACCAAAATGGATCTATCAGAGATCATCAATCAACTGAGGGATGCTGTAGATAATGCCTCCTTACCATTAGAGATAGCGTATGATTTAACACTGACAAGTTGGAACACGACCACAGGTGAGAATTTCTGTCACTTGATTGGTCTTCTGGACAAACGTTACAAGTGCTTAAATGGGTTACTAATAAGTACCTTGGCACAAATATCATTTTAGCCTGCCCTCTAAACTCTACTGCTGGAACTGAATGTCAGTGTGAAGATGACTTTGCTTGGCCATGTGACATTTGTGACACCCATGATGCATGCAGCAATGGCAGTACCTTAACCTGTGACTGCATAAAAGGAATCCCTCTTTCGGGAGAGTTCTGTAAGCCAAACACAAGTAAGCGCAGCTCCTGTAAAAGTATTGGAACGACAGTGTGTAAAATTCAACCAAAGACCATCCATCCATTTAGTTACGTTCCTCTGGGTTTTGGGGGCGGCAGTCGAAATAGGGATTGCCATGCTTCCCTGTTCCCAGCGACCTCCTCCACTTTGGCGGAAAATGGATGGATGGAATTTGATGAGGACGTTGTTTTCCCCCTTATAGAGTGGTATTTTAATTTTTTTTTTCTTTCATAATTTGCTCCACAGCAATCGACCCCTGTCCACCACAAACAGAAGGTATTGTACAAAAGATGTGTGACAACTGTGAAATGATATGATGTAAAAGTCATTCCTGGAAACTAGTTTTGAGGACTAACATTGTCTGGATAATACTTGCACAGTTTATGATAGCACTCTTGAGAATGGCATTGAAGTATACCTTACTCTTGACTTAGTGATCAGACTGTCGAGGGTATGTTCAAACTTGACAGGTTTTGTTGTATCCTATTTTAGCATTTAAGGTCTTTGGAAATATTTTGATATCTTATGGGGAGGAGATTAGTCAACTGGATTTGGGGTAACGTTTTCTCCTGTCTCTTGTAATGCCCCTCTGCTTTAGTGGAAATTGTGCTTGCGTTGGACACTCCAACCAAAATGGATCTATCAGAGATAATCAATCAACTGAGGGATGCTGTAGATAATGCCTCCTTACCATTAGAGATAGCGTATGATTTAACACTGACAAGTTGGAACACGACCACAGGTGAGAATTTCTGTCACTTGATTGGTCTTCTGGACAAACGTTACAAGTGCTTAAATGGGTTACTAATAAGTACCTTGGCACAAATATCATTTTAGCCTGCCCTCTAAACTCTACTGCTGGAACTGAATGTCAGTGTGAAGATGACTTTGCTTGGCCATGTGACATTTGTGACACCCATGATGCATGCAGCAATGGCAGTACCTTAACCTGTGACTGCATAAAAGGAATCCCTCTTTCGGGAGAGTTCTGTAAGCCAAACACAAGTAAGCGCAGCTCCTGTAAAAGTATTGGAACGACAGTGTGTAAAATTCAACCAAAGACCATCCATCCATTTAGTTACGTTCCTCTGGGTTTTGGGGGCGGCAGTCGAAATAGGGATTGCCATGCTTCCCTGTTCCCAGCGACCTCCTCCACTTTGGCGGAAAATGGATGGATGGAATTTGATGAGGACGTTGTTTTCCCCCTTATAGAGTGGTATTTTAATTTTTTTTTTCTTTCATAATTTGCTCCACAGCAATCGACCCCTGTCCACCACAAACAGAAGGTATTGTACAAAAGATGTGTGACAACTGTGAAATGATATGATGTAAAAGTCATTCCTGGAAACTAGTTTTGAGGACTAACATTGTCTGGATAATACTTGCACAGTTTATGATAGCACTCTTGAGAATGGCATTGAAGTATACCTTACTCTTGACTTAGTGATCAGACTGTCGAGGGTATGTTCAAACTTGACAGGTTTTGTTGTATCCTATTTTAGCATTTAAGGTCTTTGGAAATATTTTGATATCTTATGGGGAGGAGATTAGTCAACTGGATTTGGGGTAACGTTTTCTCCTGTCTCTTGTAATGCCCCTCTGCTTTAGTGGAAATTGTGCTTGCGTTGGACACTCCAACCAAAATGGATCTATCAGAGATCATCAATCAACTGAGGGATGCTGTAGATAATGCCTCCTTACCATTAGAGATAGCGTATGATTTAACACTGACAAGTTGGAACACGACCACAGGTGAGAATTTCTGTCACTTGATTGGTCTCCTGGACAAACGTGACAAGCGCTTAAATGGGTTACTCATAAGTACCTTGGCACAAATATCATTTTAGCCTGCCCTCTAAACTCTACTGCTGGAACTGAATGTCAGTGTGAAGATGACTTTGCTTGGCCATGTGACATTTGTGACACCCATGATGCATGCAGCAATGGCAGTACCTTAACCTGTGACTGCATAAAAGGAATCCCTCTTTCGGGAGAGTTCTGTAAGCCAAACACAAGTAAGCGCAGCTCCTGTAAAAGTATTGGAACGACAGTGTGTAAAATTCAACCAAAGACCATCCATCCATTTAGTTACGTTCCTCTGGGTTTTGGGGGCGGCAGTCGAAATAGGGATTGCCATGCTTCCCTGTTCCCAGCGACCTCCTCCACTTTGGCGGAAAATGGATGGATGGAATTTGATGAGGACGTTGTTTTCCCCCTTATAGAGTGGTATTTTAATTTTTTTTTTCTTTCATAATTTGCTCCACAGCAATCGACCCCTGTCCACCACAAACAGAAGGTATTGTACAAAAGATGTGTGACAACTGTGAAATGATATGATGTAAAAGTCATTCCTGGAAACTAGTTTCGAGGACTAACATTGTCTGGATAATACTTGCACAGTTTATGATAGCACTCTTGAGAATGGCATTGAAGTATACCTTACTCTTGACTTAGTGATCAGACTGTCGAGGGTATGTTCAAACTTGACAGGTTTTGTTGTATCCTATTTTAGCATTTAAGGTCTTTGGAAATATTTTGATATCTTATGGGGAGGAGATTAGTCAACTGGATTTGGGGTAACGTTTTCTCCTGTCTCTTGTAATGCGCCTCTGCTTTAGTGGAAATTGTGCTTGCGTTGGACACTCCAACCAAAATGGATCTATCAGAGATCATCAATCAACTGAGGGATGCTGTAGATAATGCCTCCTTACCATTAGAGATAGCGTATGATTTAACACTGACAAGTTGGAACACGACCACAGGTGAGAATTTCTGTCACTTTATTGGTCTCCTGGACAAACGTTACAAGCGCTTAAATGGGTTACTAATAAGTACCTTGGCACAAATATCATTTTAGCCTGCCCTCTAAACTCTACTGCTGGAACTGAATGTCAGTGTGAAGATTACTTTGCTTGGCCATGTGACATTTGTGACACCCATGATGCATGCAGCAATGTCAGTACCTTAACCTGTGACTGCATAAAAGGAATCCCTCTTTCGGGAGAGTTCTGTAAGCCAAACACAAGTAAGTGCAGCTCCTGTAAAAGTATTGGAACGACAGTGTGTAAAATTCAACCAAAGTCCATCCATCCATTTAGTTACGCTCCTCTGGGTTTTGGGGGCGGCAGTCGAAATAGGGATTGCCATGCTTCCCTGTTCCCAGCGACCTCCTCCACTTTGGCGGAAAATGGATGGATGGAATTTGATGAGGACGTTGTTTTCCCCCTTATAGAGTGGTATTTTAATTTTTTTTTTCTTTCATAATTTGCTCCACAGCAATCGACCCCTGTCCACCACAAACAGAAGGTATTGTACAAAAGATGTGTGACAACTGTGAAATGATATGATGTAAAAGTCATTCCTGGAAACTAGTTTTGAGGACTAACATTGTCTGGATAATACTTGCACAGTTTAAGATAGCACTCTTGAGAATGGCATTGAAGTATACCTTACTCTTGACTTAGTGATCAGACTGTCGAGGGTATGTTCAAACTTGACAGGTTTTGTTGTATCCTATTTTAGCATTTAAGGTCTTTGGAAATATTTTGATATCTTATGGGGAGGAGATTAGTCAACTGGATTTGGGGTAACGTTTTCTCCTGTCTCTTGTAATGCCCCTCTGCTTTAGTGGAAATTGTGCTTGCGTTGGACACTCCAACCAAAATGGATCTATCAGAGATCATCAATCAACTGAGGGATGCTGTAGATAATGCCTCCTTACCATTAGAGATAGCGTATGATTTAACACTGACAAGTTGGAACACGACCACAGGTGAGAATTTCTGTCACTTGATTGGTCTCCTGGACAAACGTGACAAGCGCTTAAATGGGTTACTAATAAGTACCTTGGCACAAATATCATTTTAGCCTGCCCTCTAAACTCTACTGCTGGAACTGAATGTCAGTGTGAAGATTACTTTGCTTGGCCATGTGACATTTGTGACACCCATGATGCATGCAGCAATGTCAGTACCTTAACCTGTGACTGCATAAAAGGAATCCCTCTTTCGGGAGAGTTCTGTAAGCCAAACACAAGTAAGTGCAGCTCCTGTAAAAGTATTGGAACGACAGTGTGTAAAATTCAACCAAAGACCATCCATCCATTTAGTTACGCTCCTCTGGGTTTTGGGGGCGGCAGTCGAAATAGGGATTGCCATGCTTCCCTGTTCCCAGCGACCTCCTCCACTTTGGCGGAAAATGGATGGATGGAATTTGATGAGGATGTTGTTTTCCCCCTTATAGAGTGGTATTTTAATTTTTTTTTTCTTTCATAATTTGCTCCACAGCAATCGACCCCTGTCCACCACAAACAGAAGGTATTGTACAAAAGATGTGTGACAACTGTGAAATGATATGATGTAAAAGTCATTCCTGGAAACTAGTTTTGAGGACTAACATTGTCTGGATAATACTTGCACAGTTTAAGATAGCACTCTTGAGAATGGCATTGAAGTATACCTTACTCTTGACTTAGTGATCAGACTGTCGAGGGTATGTTCAAACTTGACAGGTTTTGTTGTATCCTATTTTAGCATTTAAGGTCTTTGGAAATATTTTGATATCTTATGGGGAGGAGATTAGTCAACTGGATTTGGGGTAACGTTTTCTCCTGTCTCTTGTAATGCCCCTCTGCTTTAGTGGAAATTGTGCTTGCGTTGGACACTCCAACCAAAATGGATCTATCAGAGATCATCAATCAACTGAGGGATGCTGTAGATAATGCCTCCTTACCATTAGAGATAGCGTATGATTTAACACTGACAAGTTGGAACACGACCACAGGTGAGAATTTCTGTCACTTGATTGGTCTCCTGGACAAACGTGACAAGCGCTTAAATGGGTTACTCACAAGTACCTTGGCACAAATATCATTTTAGCCTGCCCTCTAAACTCTACTGCTGGAACTGAATGTCAGTGTGAAGATTACTTTGCTTGGCCATGTGACATTTGTGACACCCATGATGCATGCAGCAATGTCAGTACCTTAACCTGTGACTGCATAAAAGGAATCCCTCTTTTGGGAGAGTTCTGTAAGCCAAACACAAGTAAGTGCAGCTCCTGTAAAAGTATTGGAACGACAGTGTGTAAAATTCAACCAAAGTCCATCCATCCATTTAGTTACGCTCCTCTGGGTTTTGGGGGCGGCAGTCGAAATAGGGATTGCCATGCTTCCCTGTTCCCAGCGACCTCCTCCACTTTGGCGGAAAATGGATGGATGGAATTTGATGAGGATGTTGTTTTCCCCCTTATAGAGTGGTATTTTAATTTTTTTTTTCTTTCATAATTTGCTCCACAGCAATCGACCCCTGTCCACCACAAACAGAAGGTATTGTACAAAAGATGTGTGACAACTGTGAAATGATATGATGTAAAAGTCATTCCTGGAAACTAGTTTTGAGGACTAACATTGTCTGGATAATACTTGCACAGTTTAAGATAGCACTCTTGAGAATGGCATTGAAGTATACCTTACTCTTGACTTAGTGATCAGACTGTCGAGGGTATGTTCAAACTTGACAGGTTTTGTTGTATCCTATTTTAGCATTTAAGGTCTTTGGAAATATTTTGATATCTTATGGGGAGGAGATTAGTCAACTGGATTTGGGGTAACGTTTTCTCCTGTCTCTTGTAATGCCCCTCTGCTTTAGTGGAAATTGTGCTTGCGTTGGACACTCCAACCAAAATGGATCTATCAGAGATCATCAATCAACTGAGGGATGCTGTAGATAATGCCTCCTTACCATTAGAGATAGCGTATGATTTAACACTGACAAGTTGGAACACGACCACAGGTGAGAATTTCTGTCACTTGATTGGTCTCCTGGACAAACGTGACAAGCGCTTAAATGGGTTACTCATAAGTACCTTGGCACAAATATCATTTTAGCCTGCCCTCTAAACTCTACTGCTGGAACTGAATGTCAGTGTGAAGATTACTTTGCTTGGCCATGTGACATTTGTGACACCCATGATGCATGCAGCAATGGCAGTACCTTAACCTGTGACTGCATAAAAGGAATCCCTCTTTCGGGAGAGTTCTGTAAGCCAAACACAAGTAAGTGCAGCTCCTGTAAAAGTATTGGAACGACAGTGTGTAAAATTCAACCAAAGTCCATCCATCCATTTAGTTACGCTCCTCTGGGTTTTGGGGGCGGCAGTCGAAATAGGGATTGCCATGCTTCCCTGTTCCCAGCGACCTCCTCCACTTTGGCGGAAAATGGATGGATGGAATTTGATGAGGACGTTGTTTTCCCCCTTATAGAGTGGTATTTTAATTTTTTTTTCTTTCATAATTTGCTCCACAGCAATCGACCCCTGTCCACCACAAACAGAAGGTATTGTACAAAAGATGTGTGACAACTGTGAAATGATATGATGTAAAAGTCATTCCTGGAAACTAGTTTTGAGGACTAACATTGTCTGGATAATACTTGCACGGTTTAAGATAGCACTCTTGAGAATGGCATTGAAGTATACCTTACTCTTGACTTAGTGATCAGACTGTAGAGGGTATGTTCAAACTTGACAGGTTTTGTTGTATCCTATTTTAGCATTTAAGGTCTTTGGAAATATTTTGATATCTTATGGGGAGGAGATTAGTCAACTGGATTTGGGGTAACGTTTTCTCCTGTCTCTTGTAATGCCCCTCTGCTTTAGTGGAAATTGTGCTTGCGTTGGACACTCCAACCAAAATGGATCTATCAGAGATCATCAATCAACTGAGGGATGCTGTAGATAATGCCTCCTTACCATTAGAGATAGCGTATGATTTAACACTGACAAGTTGGAACACGACCACAGGTGAGAATTTCTGTCACTTGATTGGTCTTCTGGACAAACGTTACAAGTGCTTAAATGGGTTACTAATAAGTACCTTGGCACAAATATCATTTTAGCCTGCCCTCTAAACTCTACTGCTGGAACTGAATGTCAGTGTGAAGATGACTTTGCTTGGCCATGTGACATTTGTGACACCCATGATGCATGCAGCAATGGCAGTACCTTAACCTGTGACTGCATAAAAGGAATCCCTCTTTCGGGAGAGTTCTGTAAGCCAAACACAAGTAAGCGCAGCTCCTGTAAAAGTATTGGAACGACAGTGTGTAAAATTCAACCAAAGACCATCCATCCATTTAGTTACGTTCCTCTGGGTTTTGGGGGCGGCAGTCGAAATAGGGATTGCCATGCTTCCCTGTTCCCAGCGACCTCCTCCACTTTGGCGGAAAATGGATGGATGGAATTTGATGAGGACGTTGTTTTCCCCCTTATAGAGTGGTATTTTAATTTTTTTTTTCTTTCATAATTTGCTCCACAGCAATCGACCCCTGTCCACCACAAACAGAAGGTATTGTACAAAAGATGTGTGACAACTGTGAAATGATATGATGTAAAAGTCATTCCTGGAAACTAGTTTTGAGGACTAACATTGTCTGGATAATACTTGCACAGTTTATGATAGCACTCTTGAGAATGGCATTGAAGTATACCTTACTCTTGACTTAGTGATCAGACTGTCGAGGGTATGTTCAAACTTGACAGGTTTTGTTGTATCCTATTTTAGCATTTAAGGTCTTTGGAAATATTTTGATATCTTATGGGGAGGAGATTAGTCAACTGGATTTGGGGTAACGTTTTCTCCTGTCTCTTGTAATGCCCCTCTGCTTTAGTGGAAATTGTGCTTGCGTTGGACACTCCAACCAAAATGGATCTATCAGAGATAATCAATCAACTGAGGGATGCTGTAGATAATGCCTCCTTACCATTAGAGATAGCGTATGATTTAACACTGACAAGTTGGAACACGACCACAGGTGAGAATTTCTGTCACTTGATTGGTCTTCTGGACAAACGTTACAAGTGCTTAAATGGGTTACTAATAAGTACCTTGGCACAAATATCATTTTAGCCTGCCCTCTAAACTCTACTGCTGGAACTGAATGTCAGTGTGAAGATGACTTTGCTTGGCCATGTGACATTTGTGACACCCATGATGCATGCAGCAATGGCAGTACCTTAACCTGTGACTGCATAAAAGGAATCCCTCTTTCGGGAGAGTTCTGTAAGCCAAACACAAGTAAGCGCAGCTCCTGTAAAAGTATTGGAACGACAGTGTGTAAAATTCAACCAAAGACCATCCATCCATTTAGTTACGTTCCTCTGGGTTTTGGGGGCGGCAGTCGAAATAGGGATTGCCATGCTTCCCTGTTCCCAGCGACCTCCTCCACTTTGGCGGAAAATGGATGGATGGAATTTGATGAGGACGTTGTTTTCCCCCTTATAGAGTGGTATTTTAATTTTTTTTTTCTTTCATAATTTGCTCCACAGCAATCGACCCCTGTCCACCACAAACAGAAGGTATTGTACAAAAGATGTGTGACAACTGTGAAATGATATGATGTAAAAGTCATTCCTGGAAACTAGTTTTGAGGACTAACATTGTCTGGATAATACTTGCACAGTTTATGATAGCACTCTTGAGAATGGCATTGAAGTATACCTTACTCTTGACTTAGTGATCAGACTGTCGAGGGTATGTTCAAACTTGACAGGTTTTGTTGTATCCTATTTTAGCATTTAAGGTCTTTGGAAATATTTTGATATCTTATGGGGAGGAGATTAGTCAACTGGATTTGGGGTAACGTTTTCTCCTGTCTCTTGTAATGCCCCTCTGCTTTAGTGGAAATTGTGCTTGCGTTGGACACTCCAACCAAAATGGATCTATCAGAGATCATCAATCAACTGAGGGATGCTGTAGATAATGCCTCCTTACCATTAGAGATAGCGTATGATTTAACACTGACAAGTTGGAACACGACCACAGGTGAGAATTTCTGTCACTTGATTGGTCTCCTGGACAAACGTGACAAGCGCTTAAATGGGTTACTCATAAGTACCTTGGCACAAATATCATTTTAGCCTGCCCTCTAAACTCTACTGCTGGAACTGAATGTCAGTGTGAAGATGACTTTGCTTGGCCATGTGACATTTGTGACACCCATGATGCATGCAGCAATGGCAGTACCTTAACCTGTGACTGCATAAAAGGAATCCCTCTTTCGGGAGAGTTCTGTAAGCCAAACACAAGTAAGCGCAGCTCCTGTAAAAGTATTGGAACGACAGTGTGTAAAATTCAACCAAAGACCATCCATCCATTTAGTTACGTTCCTCTGGGTTTTGGGGGCGGCAGTCGAAATAGGGATTGCCATGCTTCCCTGTTCCCAGCGACCTCCTCCACTTTGGCGGAAAATGGATGGATGGAATTTGATGAGGACGTTGTTTTCCCCCTTATAGAGTGGTATTTTAATTTTTTTTTTCTTTCATAATTTGCTCCACAGCAATCGACCCCTGTCCACCACAAACAGAAGGTATTGTACAAAAGATGTGTGACAACTGTGAAATGATATGATGTAAAAGTCATTCCTGGAAACTAGTTTCGAGGACTAACATTGTCTGGATAATACTTGCACAGTTTATGATAGCACTCTTGAGAATGGCATTGAAGTATACCTTACTCTTGACTTAGTGATCAGACTGTCGAGGGTATGTTCAAACTTGACAGGTTTTGTTGTATCCTATTTTAGCATTTAAGGTCTTTGGAAATATTTTGATATCTTATGGGGAGGAGATTAGTCAACTGGATTTGGGGTAACGTTTTCTCCTGTCTCTTGTAATGCGCCTCTGCTTTAGTGGAAATTGTGCTTGCGTTGGACACTCCAACCAAAATGGATCTATCAGAGATCATCAATCAACTGAGGGATGCTGTAGATAATGCCTCCTTACCATTAGAGATAGCGTATGATTTAACACTGACAAGTTGGAACACGACCACAGGTGAGAATTTCTGTCACTTTATTGGTCTCCTGGACAAACGTTACAAGCGCTTAAATGGGTTACTAATAAGTACCTTGGCACAAATATCATTTTAGCCTGCCCTCTAAACTCTACTGCTGGAACTGAATGTCAGTGTGAAGATTACTTTGCTTGGCCATGTGACATTTGTGACACCCATGATGCATGCAGCAATGTCAGTACCTTAACCTGTGACTGCATAAAAGGAATCCCTCTTTCGGGAGAGTTCTGTAAGCCAAACACAAGTAAGTGCAGCTCCTGTAAAAGTATTGGAACGACAGTGTGTAAAATTCAACCAAAGTCCATCCATCCATTTAGTTACGCTCCTCTGGGTTTTGGGGGCGGCAGTCGAAATAGGGATTGCCATGCTTCCCTGTTCCCAGCGACCTCCTCCACTTTGGCGGAAAATGGATGGATGGAATTTGATGAGGACGTTGTTTTCCCCCTTATAGAGTGGTATTTTAATTTTTTTTTTCTTTCATAATTTGCTCCACAGCAATCGACCCCTGTCCACCACAAACAGAAGGTATTGTACAAAAGATGTGTGACAACTGTGAAATGATATGATGTAAAAGTCATTCCTGGAAACTAGTTTTGAGGACTAACATTGTCTGGATAATACTTGCACAGTTTAAGATAGCACTCTTGAGAATGGCATTGAAGTATACCTTACTCTTGACTTAGTGATCAGACTGTCGAGGGTATGTTCAAACTTGACAGGTTTTGTTGTATCCTATTTTAGCATTTAAGGTCTTTGGAAATATTTTGATATCTTATGGGGAGGAGATTAGTCAACTGGATTTGGGGTAACGTTTTCTCCTGTCTCTTGTAATGCCCCTCTGCTTTAGTGGAAATTGTGCTTGCGTTGGACACTCCAACCAAAATGGATCTATCAGAGATCATCAATCAACTGAGGGATGCTGTAGATAATGCCTCCTTACCATTAGAGATAGCGTATGATTTAACACTGACAAGTTGGAACACGACCACAGGTGAGAATTTCTGTCACTTGATTGGTCTCCTGGACAAACGTGACAAGCGCTTAAATGGGTTACTAATAAGTACCTTGGCACAAATATCATTTTAGCCTGCCCTCTAAACTCTACTGCTGGAACTGAATGTCAGTGTGAAGATTACTTTGCTTGGCCATGTGACATTTGTGACACCCATGATGCATGCAGCAATGGCAGTACCTTAACCTGTGACTGCATAAAAGGAATCCCTCTTTCGGGAGAGTTCTGTAAGCCAAACACAAGTAAGTGCAGCTCCTGTAAAAGTATTGGAACAACAGTGTGTAAAATTCAACCAAAGACCATCCATCCATTTAGTTACGCTCCTCTGGGTTTTGGGGGCGGCAGTCGAAATAGGGATTGCCATGCTTCCCTGTTCCCAGCGATCTCCTCCACTTTGGCGGAAAATGGATGGATGGAATTTGATGAGGATGTTGTTTTCCCCCTTATAGAGTGGTATTTTAATTTTTTTTTTCTTTCAAAATTTGCTCCACAGCAATCGACCCGTGTCCACCACAAACAGAAGGTATTGCACAAAAGATGTGTGACAACTGTGAAATGATATGATGTAAAAGTCATTCCTGGAAACTAGTTTCGAGGACTAACATTGTCTGGATAATACTTGCACAGTTTAAGATAGCACTCTTGAGAATGGCATTGAAGTATACCTTACTCTTGACTTAGTAATCAGACTGTAGAGGGTATGTTTAAACTTGACAGGTTTTGTTGTATCCTATTTTAGCATTTAAGGTCTTTGGAAATATTTTGATATCTTATGGGGAGGAGATTAGTCAACTGGATTTGGGGTAACGTTTTCTCCTGTCTCTTGTAATGCGCCTCTGCTTTAGTGGAAATTGTGCTTGCGTTGGACACTCCAACCAAAATGGATCTATCAGAGATCATCAATCAACTGAGGGATGCTGTAGATAATGCCTCCTTACCATTAGAGATAGCGTATGATTTAACACTGACAAGTTGGAACACGACCACAGGTGAGAATTTCTGTCACTTTATTGGTCTCCTGGACAAACGTTACAAGCGCTTAAATGGGTTACTAATAAGTACCTTGGCACAAATATCATTTTAGCCTGCCCTCTAAACTCTACTGCTGGAACTGAATGTCAGTGTGAAGATTACTTTGCTTGGCCATGTGACATTTGTGACACCCATGATGCATGCAGCAATGTCAGTACCTTAACCTGTGACTGCATAAAAGGAATCCCTCTTTCGGGAGAGTTCTGTAAGCCAAACACAAGTAAGTGCAGCTCCTGTAAAAGTATTGGAACGACAGTGTGTAAAATTCAACCAAAGTCCATCCATCCATTTAGTTACGCTCCTCTGGGTTTTGGGGGCGGCAGTCGAAATAGGGATTGCCATGCTTCCCTGTTCCCAGCGACCTCCTCCACTTTGGCGGAAAATGGATGGATGGAATTTGATGAGGACGTTGTTTTCCCCCTTATAGAGTGGTATTTTAATTTTTTTTTTCTTTCATAATTTGCTCCACAGCAATCGACCCCTGTCCACCACAAACAGAAGGTATTGTACAAAAGATGTGTGACAACTGTGAAATGATATGATGTAAAAGTCATTCCTGGAAACTAGTTTTGAGGACTAACATTGTCTGGATAATACTTGCACAGTTTAAGATAGCACTCTTGAGAATGGCATTGAAGTATACCTTACTCTTGACTTAGTGATCAGACTGTCGAGGGTATGTTCAAACTTGACAGGTTTTGTTGTATCCTATTTTAGCATTTAAGGTCTTTGGAAATATTTTGATATCTTATGGGGAGGAGATTAGTCAACTGGATTTGGGGTAACGTTTTCTCCTGTCTCTTGTAATGCCCCTCTGCTTTAGTGGAAATTGTGCTTGCGTTGGACACTCCAACCAAAATGGATCTATCAGAGATCATCAATCAACTGAGGGATGCTGTAGATAATGCCTCCTTACCATTAGAGATAGCGTATGATTTAACACTGACAAGTTGGAACACGACCACAGGTGAGAATTTCTGTCACTTGATTGGTCTCCTGGACAAACGTGACAAGCGCTTAAATGGGTTACTAATAAGTACCTTGGCACAAATATCATTTTAGCCTGCCCTCTAAACTCTACTGCTGGAACTGAATGTCAGTGTGAAGATTACTTTGCTTGGCCATGTGACATTTGTGACACCCATGATGCATGCAGCAATGGCAGTACCTTAACCTGTGACTGCATAAAAGGAATCCCTCTTTCGGGAGAGTTCTGTAAGCCAAACACAAGTAAGTGCAGCTCCTGTAAAAGTATTGGAACAACAGTGTGTAAAATTCAACCAAAGACCATCCATCCATTTAGTTACGCTCCTCTGGGTTTTGGGGGCGGCAGTCGAAATAGGGATTGCCATGCTTCCCTGTTCCCAGCGATCTCCTCCACTTTGGCGGAAAATGGATGGATGGAATTTGATGAGGATGTTGTTTTCCCCCTTATAGAGTGGTATTTTAATTTTTTTTTCTTTCAAAATTTGCTCCACAGCAATCGACCCGTGTCCACCACAAACAGAAGGTATTGCACAAAAGATGTGTGACAACTGTGAAATGATATGATGTAAAAGTCATTCCTGGAAACTAGTTTCGAGGACTAACATTGTCTGGATAATACTTGCACAGTTTAAGATAGCACTCTTGAGAATGGCATTGAAGTATACCTTACTCTTGACTTAGTAATCAGACTGTAGAGGGTATGTTTAAACTTGACAGGTTTTGTTGTATCCTATTTTAGTATTTAAGGTATTTGGAAATATTTTGATATCTTATGGGGAGGACATTAGTCAACTGGATATGGGGTAAAGCTTTCTCCTGTCTCTTGTAATGCCCCTCTGCTTTAGTGGAAATTGTGCTTGCGTTGGACACTCCAACCAAAATGGATCTATCAGAGATCATCAATCAACTGAGGGATGCTGTAGATAATACCTCCTTACCTTTAGAGATAGCGTATGATTTAACACTGACAAGTTGGAACACGACCACAGGTGAGAATTTCTGTCACTTGATTGGTCTTCTGGACAAACGTTACAAGCGCTTAAATGGGTTACTCATAAGTACCTTGGCACAAATATCATTTTAGCCTGCCCTCTAAACTCTACTGCTGGAACTGAATGTCAGTGTGAAGATTACTTTGCTTGGCCATGTGACATTTGTGACACCCATGATGCATGCAGCAATGTCAGTACCTTAACCTGTGACTGCATAAAAGGAATCCCTCTTTCGGGAGAGTTCTGTAAGCCAAACACAAGTAAGTGCAGCTCCTGTAAAAGTATTGGAACGACAGTGTGTAAAATTCAACCAAAGACCATCCATCCATTTAGTTACGCTCCTCTGGGTTTTGGGGGCGGCAGTCGAAATAGGGATTGCCATGCTTCCCTGTTCCCAGCGACCTCCTCCACTTTGGCGGAAAATGGATGGATGTAATTTGATGAGGACGTTGTTTTCCCCCTTATAGAGTGGTATTTTAATTTTTTTGTTTCTTTCATAATTTGCTCCACAGCAATCGACCCGTGTCCACCACAAACAGAAGGTATTGTACAAAAGATGTGTGACAACTGTGAAATGATATGATGTAAAAGTCATTCCTGGAAACTAGTTTCGAGGACTAACATTGTCTGGATAATACTTGCACAGTTTAAGATAGCACTCTTGACAATGGCATTGAAGTATACCTTACTCTTGACTTAGTGATCAGACTGTCGAGGGTATGTTCAAACTTGACAGGTTTTGTTGTATCCTATTTTAGCATTTAAGGTCTTTGGAAATATTTTGATATCTTATGGGGAGGAGATTAGTCAACTGGATTTGGGGTAACGTTTTCTCCTGTCTCTTGTAATGCCCCTCTGCTTTAGTGGAAATTGTGCTTGCGTTGGACACTCCAACCAAAATGGATCTATCAGAGATCATCAATCAACTGAGGGATGCTGTAGATAATGCCTCCTTACCATTAGAGATAGCGTATGATTTAACACTGACAAGTTGGAACACGACCACAGGTGAGAGTTTCTGTCACTTGATTGGTCTTCTGGACAAACGTTACAAGCGCTTAAATGGGTTAGTAATAAGTACCTTGGCACAAATATCATTTTAGCCTGCCCTCTAAACTCTACTGCTGGAACTGAATGTCAGTGTGAAGATTACTTTGCTTGGCCATGTGACATTTGTGACACCCATGATGTATGCAGCAATGGCAGTACCTTAACCTGTGACTGCATAAAAGGAATCCCTCTTTCGGGAGAGTTCTGTAAGCCAAACACAAGTAAGTGCAGCTCCTGTAAAAGTATTGGAACGACAGTGTGTAAAATTCAACCAAAGACCATCCATCAGTTTAGTTACGTTCCTCTGGGTTTTGGGGGCGGCAGTCGAAATAGGGATTGCCATGCTTCCCTGTTCCCAGCGACCTTCTCCCCTTTGGCGGAAAATGGATGGATGGAATTTGATGAGGACGTTGTTTTCCCCCTTATAGAGTGGTATTTTAATTTTTTTTTCTTTCAAAATGTGCTCCACAGCAATCGACCCGTGTCCACCACAAACAGAAGGTATTGTACAAAAGATGTGTGACAACTGTGAAATGATATGATGTAAAAGTCATTCCTGGAAACTAGTTTCGAGGACTAACATTGTCTGGATAATACTTGCACAGTTTAAGATAGCACTCTTGAGAATGGCATTGAAGTATACCTTACTCTTGACTTAGTGATCAGACTGTAGAGGGTATGTTCAAACTTGACAGGTTTTGTTGTATCCTATTTTAGCATTTAAGGTCTTTGGAAATATTTTGATATCTTATGGGGAGGAGATTAGTCAACTGGATTTGGGGTAACGTTTTCTCCTGTCTCTTGTAATGCCCCTCTGCTTTAGTGGAAATTGTGCTTGCGTTGGACACTCCAACCAAAATGGATCTATCAGAGATCATCAATCAACTGAGGGATGCTGTAGATAATGCCTCCTTACCATTAGAGATAGCGTATGATTTAACACTGACAAGTTGGAACACGACCACAGGTGAGAATTTCTGTCACTTGATTGGTCTCCTGGACAAACGTGACAAGCGCTTAAATGGGTTACTAATAAGTACCTTGGCACAAATATCATTTTAGCCTGCCCTCTAAACTCTACTGCTGGAACTGAATGTCAGTGTGAAGATTACTTTGCTTGGCCATGTGACATTTGTGACACCCATGATGCATGCAGCAATGGCAGTACCTTAACCTGTGACTGCATAAAAGGAATCCCTCTTTCGGGAGAGTTCTGTAAGCCAAACACAAGTAAGTGCAGCTCCTGTAAAATAATTGTAACAACAGTGTGTAAAATTCAACCAAAGACCATCCATCCATTTAGTTACGCTCCTCTGGGTTTTGGGGGCGGCAGTCGAAATAGGGATTGCCATGCTTCCCTGTTCCCAGCGATCTCCTCCACTTTGGCGGAAAATGGATGGATGGAATTTGATGAGGACAATGTTTTCCCCCTTATAGAGTGGTATTTAAATTTTTTTTTCTTTCAAAATTTGCTCCACAGCAATCGACCCGTGTCCACCACAAACAGAAGGTATTGTACAAAAGATGTGTGACAACTGTGAAATGATATGATGTAAAAGTCATTCCTGGAAACTAGTTTCGAGGACTAACATTGTCTGGATAATACTTGCACAGTTTAAGATAGCACTCTTGAGAATGGCATTGAAGTATACCTTACTCTTGACTTAGTGATCAGACTGTCGAGGGTATGTTCAAACTTGACAGGTTTTGTTGTATCCTATTTTAGCATTTAAGGTATTTGGAAATATTTTGATATCTTATGGGGAGGAGATTAGTCAACTGGATTTGGGGTAACGTTTTCTCCTGTCTCTTGTAATGCGCCTCTGCTTTAGTGGAAATTGTGCTTGCGTTGGACACTCCAACCAAAATGGATCTATCAGAGATCATCAATCAACTGAGGGATGCTATAGATAATGCCTCCTTACCATTAGAGATAGCGTATGATTTAACACTGACAAGTTGGAACACGACCACAGGTGAGAATTTCTGTCACTTTATTGGTCTCCTGGACAAACGTTACAAGCGCTTAAATGGGTTACTAATAAGTACCTTGGCACAAATATCATTTTAGCCTGCCCTCTAAACTCTACTGCTGGAACTGAATGTCAGTGTGAAGATTACTTTGCTTGGCCATGTGACATTTGTGACACCCATGATGCATGCAGCAATGTCAGTACCTTAACCTGTGACTGCATAAAAGGAATCCCTCTTTCGGGAGAGTTCTGTAAGCCAAACACAAGTAAGTGCAGCTCCTGTAAAAGTATTGGAACGACAGTGTGTAAAATTCAACCAAAGTCCATCCATCCATTTAGTTACGCTCCTCTGGGTTTTGGGGGCGGCAGTCGAAATAGGGATTGCCATGCTTCCCTGTTCCCAGCGACCTCCTCCACTTTGGCGGAAAATGGATGGATGGAATTTGATGAGGACGTTGTTTTCCCCCTTATAGAGTGGTATTTTAATTTTTTTTTTTCTTTCATAATTTGCTCCACAGCAATCGACCCCTGTCCACCACAAACAGAAGGTATTGTACAAAAGATGTGTGACAACTGTGAAATGATATGATGTAAAAGTCATTCCTGGAAACTAGTTTTGAGGACTAACATTGTCTGGATAATACTTGCACAGTTTAAGATAGCACTCTTGAGAATGGCATTGAAGTATACCTTACTCTTGACTTAGTGATCAGACTGTCGAGGGTATGTTCAAACTTGACAGGTTTTGTTGTATCCTATTTTAGCATTTAAGGTCTTTGGAAATATTTTGATATCTTATGGGGAGGAGATTAGTCAACTGGATTTGGGGTAACGTTTTCTCCTGTCTCTTGTAATGCCCCTCTGCTTTAGTGGAAATTGTGCTTGCGTTGGACACTCCAACCAAAATGGATCTATCAGAGATCATCAATCAACTGAGGGATGCTGTAGATAATGCCTCCTTACCATTAGAGATAGCGTATGATTTAACACTGACAAGTTGGAACACGACCACAGGTGAGAATTTCTGTCACTTGATTGGTCTCCTGGACAAACGTGACAAGCGCTTAAATGGGTTACTAATAAGTACCTTGGCACAAATATCATTTTAGCCTGCCCTCTAAACTCTACTGCTGGAACTGAATGTCAGTGTGAAGATTACTTTGCTTGGCCATGTGACATTTGTGACACCCATGATGCATGCAGCAATGGCAGTACCTTAACCTGTGACTGCATAAAAGGAATCCCTCTTTCGGGAGAGTTCTGTAAGCCAAACACAAGTAAGTGCAGCTCCTGTAAAAGTATTGGAACAACAGTGTGTAAAATTCAACCAAAGACCATCCATCCATTTAGTTACGCTCCTCTGGGTTTTGGGGGCGGCAGTCGAAATAGGGATTGCCATGCTTCCCTGTTCCCAGCGATCTCCTCCACTTTGGCGGAAAATGGATGGATGGAATTTGATGAGGATGTTGTTTTCCCCCTTATAGAGTGGTATTTTAATTTTTTTTTCTTTCAAAATTTGCTCCACAGCAATCGACCCGTGTCCACCACAAACAGAAGGTATTGCACAAAAGATGTGTGACAACTGTGAAATGATATGATGTAAAAGTCATTCCTGGAAACTAGTTTCGAGGACTAACATTGTCTGGATAATACTTGCACAGTTTAAGATAGCACTCTTGAGAATGGCATTGAAGTATACCTTACTCTTGACTTAGTGATCAGACTGTAGAGGGTATGTTCAAACTTGACAGGTTTTGTTGTATCCTATTTTAGTATTTAAGGTATTTGGAAATATTTTGATATCTTATGGGGAGGACATTAGTCAACTGGATATGGGGTAAAGTTTTCTCCTGTCTCTTGTAATGCCCCTCTGCTTTAGTGGAAATTGTGCTTGCGTTGGACACTCCAACCAAAATGGATCTATCAGAGATCATCAATCAACTGAGGGATGCTGTAGATAATACCTCCTTACCTTTAGAGATAGCGTATGATTTAACACTGACAAGTTGGAACACGACCACAGGTGAGAATTTCTGTCACTTGATTGGTCTTCTGGACAAACGTTACAAGCGCTTAAATGGGTTACTCATAAGTACCTTGGCACAAATATCATTTTAGCCTGCCCTCTAAACTCTACTGCTGGAACTGAATGTCAGTGTGAAGATTACTTTGCTTGGCCATGTGACATTTGTGACACCCATGATGCATGCAGCAATGTCAGTACCTTAACCTGTGACTGCATAAAAGGAATCCCTCTTTCGGGAGAGTTCTGTAAGCCAAACACAAGTAAGTGCAGCTCCTGTAAAAGTATTGGAACGACAGTGTGTAAAATTCAACCAAAGACCATCCATCCATTTAGTTACGCTCCTCTGGGTTTTGGGGGCGGCAGTCGAAATAGGGATTGCCATGCTTCCCTGTTCCCAGCGACCTCCTCCACTTTGGCGGAAAATGGATGGATGTAATTTGATGAGGACGTTGTTTTCCCCCTTATAGAGTGGTATTTTAATTTTTTTGTTTCTTTCATAATTTGCTCCACAGCAATCGACCCGTGTCCACCACAAACAGAAGGTATTGTACAAAAGATGTGTGACAACTGTGAAATGATATGATGTAAAAGTCATTCCTGGAAACTAGTTTCGAGGACTAACATTGTCTGGATAATACTTGCACAGTTTAAGATAGCACTCTTGACAATGGCATTGAAGTATACCTTACTCTTGACTTAGTGATCAGACTGTCGAGGGTATGTTCAAACTTGACAGGTTTTGTTGTATCCTATTTTAGCATTTAAGGTCTTTGGAAATATTTTGATATCTTATGGGGAGGAGATTAGTCAACTGGATTTGGGGTAACGTTTTCTCCTGTCTCTTGTAATGCCCCTCTGCTTTAGTGGAAATTGTGCTTGCGTTGGACACTCCAACCAAAATGGATCTATCAGAGATCATCAATCAACTGAGGGATGCTGTAGATAATGCCTCCTTACCATTAGAGATAGCGTATGATTTAACACTGACAAGTTGGAACACGACCACAGGTGAGAATTTCTGTCACTTGATTGGTCTTCTGGACAAACGTTACAAGCGCTTAAATGGGTTAGTAATAAGTACCTTGGCACAAATATCATTTTAGCCTGCCCTCTAAACTCTACTGCTGGAACTGAATGTCAGTGTGAAGATTACTTTGCTTGGCCATGTGACATTTGTGACACCCATGATGTATGCAGCAATGGCAGTACCTTAACCTGTGACTGCATAAAAGGAATCCCTCTTTCGGGAGAGTTCTGTAAGCCAAACACAAGTAAGTGCAGCTCCTGTAAAAGTATTGGAACGACAGTGTGTAAAATTCAACCAAAGACCATCCATCAGTTTAGTTACGTTCCTCTGGGTTTTGGGGGCGGCAGTCGAAATAGGGATTGCCATGCTTCCCTGTTCCCAGCGACCTTCTCCCCTTTGGCGGAAAATGGATGGATGGAATTTGATGAGGACGTTGTTTTCCCCCTTATAGAGTGGTATTTTAATTTTTTTTTCTTTCAAAATGTGCTCCACAGCAATCGACCCGTGTCCACCACAAACAGAAGGTATTGTACAAAAGATGTGTGACAACTGTGAAATGATATGATGTAAAAGTCATTCCTGGAAACTAGTTTCGAGGACTAACATTGTCTGGATAATACTTGCACAGTTTAAGATAGCACTCTTGAGAATGGCATTGAAGTATACCTTACTCTTGACTTAGTGATCAGACTGTAGAGGGTATGTTCAAACTTGACAGGTTTTGTTGTATCCTATTTTAGCATTTAAGGTCTTTGGAAATATTTTGATATCTTATGGGGAGGAGATTAGTCAACTGGATTTGGGGTAACGTTTTCTCCTGTCTCTTGTAATGCCCCTCTGCTTTAGTGGAAATTGTGCTTGCGTTGGACACTCCAACCAAAATGGATCTATCAGAGATCATCAATCAACTGAGGGATGCTGTAGATAATGCCTCCTTACCATTAGAGATAGCGTATGATTTAACACTGACAAGTTGGAACACGACCACAGGTGAGAATTTCTGTCACTTGATTGGTCTCCTGGACAAACGTGACAAGCGCTTAAATGGGTTACTAATAAGTACCTTGGCACAAATATCATTTTAGCCTGCCCTCTAAACTCTACTGCTGGAACTGAATGTCAGTGTGAAGATTACTTTGCTTGGCCATGTGACATTTGTGACACCCATGATGCATGCAGCAATGGCAGTACCTTAACCTGTGACTGCATAAAAGGAATCCCTCTTTCGGGAGAGTTCTGTAAGCCAAACACAAGTAAGTGCAGCTCCTGTAAAATAATTGTAACAACAGTGTGTAAAATTCAACCAAAGACCATCCATCCATTTAGTTACGCTCCTCTGGGTTTTGGGGGCGGCAGTCGAAATAGGGATTGCCATGCTTCCCTGTTCCCAGCAATCTCCTCCACTTTGGCGGAAAATGGATGGATGGAATTTGATGAGGACAATGTTTTCCCCCTTATAGAGTGGTATTTTAATTTTTTTTTCTTTCAAAATTTGCTCCACAGCAATCGACCCGTGTCCACCACAAACAGAAGGTATTGTACAAAAGATGTGTGACAACTGTGAAATGATATGATGTAAAAGTCATTCCTGGAAACTAGTTTCGAGGACTAACATTGTCTGGATAATACTTGCACAGTTTAAGATAGCACTCTTGAGAATGGCATTGAAGTATACCTTACTCTTGACTTAGTGATCAGACTGTAGAGGGTATGTTCAAACTTGAAAGGTTTTGTTGTATCCTATTTTAGCATTTAAGGTATTTGGAAATATTTTGATATCTTATGGGGAGGAGATTAGTCAACTGGATTTGGGGTAACGTTTTCTCCTGTCTCTTGTAATGCGCCTCTGCTTTAGTGGAAATTGTGCTTGCGTTGGACACTCCAACCAAAATGGATCTATCAGAGATCATCAATCAACTGAGGGATGCTGTAGATAATGCCTCCTTACCATTAGAGATAGCGTATGATTTAACACTGACAAGTTGGAACACGACCACAGGTGAGAATTTCTGTCACTTTATTGGTCTCCTGGACAAACGTTACAAGCTGTTCCACTTTTTTGCGCTTAAATGGGTTATAATAAGTACCTTGGCACAAATATCATTTTAGCCTGCCCTCTAAACTCTACTGCTGGAACTGAATGTCAGTGTGAAGATTACTTTGCTTGGCCATGTGACATTTGTGACACCCATGATGCATGCAGCAATGGCAGTATCTTAACCTGTGACTGCATAAAAGGAATCCCTCTTTCGGGAGAGTTCTGTAAGCCAAACACAAGTAAGTGCAGCTCCTGTAAAAGTATTGGAACGACAGTGTGTAAAATTCAACCAAAGACCATCCATCCATTTAGTTACGGTCCTCTGGGTTTTGGGGGCGGCAGTCGAAATAGGGATTGCCATGCTTCCCTGTTCCCAGCGACCTCCTCCACTTTGTCGGAAAATGGATGGATGTAATTTGATGAGGATGTTGTTTTCCCCCTTATAGAGTGGTATTTTAATTTTTTTTTCTTTCAAAATTTGCTCCACAGCAATCGACCCGTGTCCACCACAAACAGAAGGTATTGTACAAAAGATGTGTGACAACTGTGAAATGATATGATGTAAAAGTCATTCCTGGAAACTAGTTTCGAGGACTAACATTGTCTGGATAATACTTGCACAGTTTAAGATAGCACTCTTGACAATGGCATTGAAGTATACCTTACTCTTGACTTAGTGATCAGACTGTAGAGGGTATGTTCAAACTTGACAGGTTTTGTTGTATCCTATTTTAGTATTTAAGGTATTTGGAAATATTTTGATATCTTATGGGGAGGAGATTAGTCAACTGGATTTGGGGTAACGTTTTCTCCTGTCTCTTGTAATGCCCCTCTGCTTTAGTGGAAATTGTGCTTGCGTTGGACACTCCAACCAAAATGGATCTATCAGAGATCATCAATCAACTGAGGGATGCTGTAGATAATGCCTCCTTACCATTAGAGATAGCGTATGATTTAACACTGACAAGTTGGAACACGACCACAGGTGAGAATTTCTGTCACTTGATTGGTCTTCTGGACAAACGTTACAAGCGCTTAAATGGGTTACTCATAAGTACCTTGGCACAAATATCATTTTAGCCTGCCCTCTAAACTCTACTGCTGGAACTGAATGTCAGTGTGAAGATTACTTTGCTTGGCCATGTGACATTTGTGACACCCATGATGCATGCAGCAATGTCAGTACCTTAACCTGTGACTGCATAAAAGGAATCCCTCTTTCGGGAGAGTTCTGTAAGCCAAACACAAGTAAGTGCAGCTCCTGTAAAAGTATTGGAACGACAGTGTGTAAAATTCAACCAAAGACCATCCATCCATTTAGTTACGCTCCTCTGGGTTTTGGGGGCGGCAGTCGAAATAGGGATTGCCATGCTTCCCTGTTCCCAGCGACCTCCTCCACTTTGGCGGAAAATGGATGGATGTAATTTGATGAGGACGTTGTTTTCCCCCTTATAGAGTGGTATTTTAATTTTTTTTTTCTTTCATAATTTGCTCCACAGCAATCGACCCGTGTCCACCACAAACAGAAGGTATTGTACAAAAGATGTGTGACAACTGTGAAATGATATGATGTAAAAGTCATTCCTGGAAACTAGTTTCGAGGACTAACATTGTCTGGATAATACTTGCACAGTTTAAGATAGCACTCTTGACAATGGCATTGAAGTATACCTTACTCTTGACTTAGTGATCAGACTGTCGAGGGTATGTTCAAACTTGACAGGTTTTGTTGTATCCTATTTTAGCATTTAAGGTATTTGGAAATATTTTGATATCTTATGGGGAGGAGATTAGTCAACTGGATTTGGGGTAACGTTTTCTCCTGTCTCTTGTAATGCGCCTCTGCTTTAGTGGAAATTGTGCTTGCGTTGGACACTCCAACCAAAATGGATCTATCAGAGATCATCAATCAACTGAGGGATGCTGTAGATAATGCCTCCTTACCATTAGAGATAGCGTATGATTTAACACTGACAAGTTGGAACACGACCACAGGTGAGAATTTCTGTCACTTTATTGGTCTCCTGGACAAACGTTACAAGCGCTTAAATGGGTTACTAATAAGTACCTTGGCACAAATATCATTTTAGCCTGCCCTCTAAACTCTACTGCTGGAACTGAATGTCAGTGTGAAGATTACTTTGCTTGGCCATGTGACATTTGTGACACCCATGATGCATGCAGCAATGTCAGTACCTTAACCTGTGACTGCATAAAAGGAATCCCTCTTTCGGGAGAGTTCTGTAAGCCAAACACAAGTAAGTGCAGCTCCTGTAAAAGTATTGGAACGACAGTGTGTAAAATTCAACCAAAGTCCATCCATCCATTTAGTTACGCTCCTCTGGGTTTTGGGGGCGGCAGTCGAAATAGGGATTGCCATGCTTCCCTGTTCCCAGCGACCTCCTCCACTTTGGCGGAAAATGGATGGATGGAATTTGATGAGGACGTTGTTTTCCCCCTTATAGAGTGGTATTTTAATTTTTTTTTTCTTTCATAATTTGCTCCACAGCAATCGACCCCTGTCCACCACAAACAGAAGGTATTGTACAAAAGATGTGTGACAACTGTGAAATGATATGATGTAAAAGTCATTCCTGGAAACTAGTTTTGAGGACTAACATTGTGTGGATAATACTTGCACAGTTTAAGATAGCACTCTTGAGAATGGCATTGAAGTATACCTTACTCTTGACTTAGTGATCAGACTGTCGAGGGTATGTTCAAACTTGACAGGTTTTGTTGTATCCTATTTTAGCATTTAAGGTCTTTGGAAATATTTTGATATCTTATGGGGAGGAGATTAGTCAACTGGATTTGGGGTAACGTTTTCTCCTGTCTCTTGTAATGCCCCTCTGCTTTAGTGGAAATTGTGCTTGCGTTGGACACTCCAACCAAAATGGATCTATCAGAGATCATCAATCAACTGAGGGATGCTGTAGATAATGCCTCCTTACCATTAGAGATAGCGTATGATTTAACACTGACAAGTTGGAACACGACCACAGGTGAGAATTTCTGTCACTTGATTGGTCTCCTGGACAAACGTGACAAGCGCTTAAATGGGTTACTAATAAGTACCTTGGCACAAATATCATTTTAGCCTGCCCTCTAAACTCTACTGCTGGAACTGAATGTCAGTGTGAAGATTACTTTGCTTGGCCATGTGACATTTGTGACACCCATGATGCATGCAGCAATGGCAGTACCTTAACCTGTGACTGCATAAAAGGAATCCCTCTTTCGGGAGAGTTCTGTAAGCCAAACACAAGTAAGTGCAGCTCCTGTAAAAGTATTGGAACAACAGTGTGTAAAATTCAACCAAAGACCATCCATCCATTTAGTTACGCTCCTCTGGGTTTTGGGGGCGGCTGTCGAAATAGGGATTGCCATGCTTCCCTGTTCCCAGCGATCTCCTCCACTTTGGCGGAAAATGGATGGATGGAATTTGATGAGGATGTTGTTTTCCCCCTTATAGAGTGGTATTTTAATTTTTTTTTCTTTCAAAATTTGCTCCACAGCAATCGACCCGTGTCCACCACAAACAGAAGGTATTGCACAAAAGATGTGTGACAACTGTGAAATGATATGATGTAAAAGTCATTCCTGGAAACTAGTTTCGAGGACTAACATTGTCTGGATAATACTTGCACAGTTTAAGATAGCACTCTTGAGAATGGCATTGAAGTATACCTTACTCTTGACTTAGTGATCAGACTGTAGAGGGTATGTTCAAACTTGACAGGTTTTGTTGTATCCTATTTTAGTATTTAAGGTATTTGGAAATATTTTGATATCTTATGGGGAGGAGATTAGTCAACTGGATTTGGGGTAAAGTTTTCTCCTGTCTCTTGTAATGCCCCTCTGCTTTAGTGGAAATTGTGCTTGCGTTGGACACTCCAACCAAAATGGATCTATCAGAGATCATCAATCAACTGAGGGATGCTGTAGAAAATACCTCCTTACCATTAGAGATAGCGTATGATTTAACACTGACAAGTTGGAACACGACCACAGGTGAGAATTTCTGTCACTTGATTGGTCTTCTGGACAAACGTTACAAGCGCTTAAATGGGTTACTCATAAGTACCTTGGCACAAATATCATTTTAGCCTGCCCTCTAAACTCTACTGCTGGAACTGAATGTCAGTGTGAAGATTACTTTGCTTGGCCATGTGACATTTGTGACACCCATGATGCATGCAGCAATGTCAGTACCTTAACCTGTGACTGCATAAAAGGAATCCCTCTTTCGGGAGAGTTCTGTAAGCCAAACACAAGTAAGTGCAGCTCCTGTAAAAGTATTGGAACGACAGTGTGTAAAATTCAACCAAAGACCATCCATCCATTTAGTTACGCTCCTCTGGGTTTTGGGGGCGGCAGTCGAAATAGGGATTGCCATGCTTCCCTGTTCCCAGCGACCTCCTCCACTTTGGCGGAAAATGGATGGATGTAATTTGATGAGGACGTTGTTTTCCCCCTTATAGAGTGGTATTTAAATTTTTTTTTTCTTTCATAATTTGCTCCACAGCAATCGACCCGTGTCCACCACAAACAGAAGGTATTGTACAAAAGATGTGTGACAACTGTGAAATGATATGATGTAAAAGTCATTCCTGGAAACTAGTTTCGAGGACTAACATTGTCTGGATAATACTTGCACAGTTTAAGATAGCACTCTTGACAATGGCATTGAAGTATACCTTACTCTTGACTTAGTGATCAGACTGTCGAGGGTATGTTCAAACTTGACAGGTTTTGTTGTATCCTATTTTAGCATTTAAGGTATTTGGAAATATTTTGATATCTTATGGGGAGGAGATTAGTCAACTGGATTTGGGGTAACGTTTTCTCCTGTCTCTTGTAATGCGCCTCTGCTTTAGTGGAAATTGTGCTTGCGTTGGACACTCCAACCAAAATGGATCTATCAGAGATCATCAATCAACTGAGGGATGCTGTAGATAATGCCTCCTTACCATTAGAGATAGCGTATGATTTAACACTGACAAGTTGGAACACGACCACAGGTGAGAATTTCTGTCACTTTATTGGTCTCCTGGACAAACGTTACAAGCGCTTAAATGGGTTACTAATAAGTACCTTGGCACAAATATCATTTTAGCCTGCCCTCTAAACTCTACTGCTGGAACTGAATGTCAGTGTGAAGATTACTTTGCTTGGCCATGTGACATTTGTGACACCCATGATGCATGCAGCAATGTCAGTACCTTAACCTGTGACTGCATAAAAGGAATCCCTCTTTCGGGAGAGTTCTGTAAGCCAAACACAAGTAAGTGCAGCTCCTGTAAAAGTATTGGAACGACAGTGTGTAAAATTCAACCAAAGTCCATCCATCCATTTAGTTACGCTCCTCTGGGTTTTGGGGGCGGCAGTCGAAATAGGGATTGCCATGCTTCCCTGTTCCCAGCGACCTCCTCCACTTTGGCGGAAAATGGATGGATGGAATTTGATGAGGACGTTGTTTTCCCCCTTATAGAGTGGTATTTTAAATTTTTTTCTCTTTCATAATTTGCTCCACAGCAATCGACCCCTGTCCACCACAAACAGAAGGTATTGTACAAAAGATGTGTGACAACTGTGAAATGATATGATGTAAAAGTCATTCCTGGAAACTAGTTTTGAGGACTAACATTGTCTGGATAATACTTGCACAGTTTAAGATAGCACTCTTGAGAATGGCATTGAAGTATACCTTACTCTTGACTTAGTGATCAAACTGTCGAGGGTATGTTCAAACTTGACAGGTTTTGTTGTATCCTATTTTAGCATTTAAGGTCTTTGGAAATATTTTGATATCTTATGGGGAGGAGATTAGTCAACTGGATTTGGGGTAACGTTTTCTCCTGTCTCTTGTAATGCCCCTCTGCTTTAGTGGAAATTGTGCTTGCGTTGGACACTCCAACCAAAATGGATCTATCAGAGATCATCAATCAACTGAGGGATGCTGTAGATAATGCCTCCTTACCATTAGAGATAGCGTATGATTTAACACTGACAAGTTGGAACACGACCACAGGTGAGAATTTCTGTCACTTGATTGGTCTCCTGGACAAACGTGACAAGCGCTTAAATGGGTTACTAATAAGTACCTTGGCACAAATATCATTTTAGCCTGCCCTCTAAACTCTACTGCTGGAACTGAATGTCAGTGTGAAGATTACTTTGCTTGGCCATGTGACATTTGTGACACCCATGATGCATGCAGCAATGGCAGTACCTTAACCTGTGACTGCATAAAAGGAATCCCTCTTTCGGGAGAGTTCTGTAAGCCAAACACAAGTAAGTGCAGCTCCTGTAAAAGTATTGGAACAACAGTGTGTAAAATTCAACCAAAGACCATCCATCCATTTAGTTACGCTCCTCTGGGTTTTGGGGGCGGCAGTCGAAATAGGGATTGCCATGCTTCCCTGTTCCCAGCGATCTCCTCCACTTTGGCGGAAAATGGATGGATGGAATTTGATGAGGATGTTGTTTTCCCCCTTATAGAGAGGTATTTTAATTTTTTTTTCTTTCAAAATTTGCTCCACAGCAATCGACCCGTGTCCACCACAAACAGAAGGTATTGCACAAAAGATGTGTGACAACTGTGAAATGATATGATGTAAAAGTCATTCCTGGAAACTAGTTTCGAGGACTAACATTGTCTGGATAATACTTGCACAGTTTAAGATAGCACTCTTGAGAATGGCATTGAAGTATACCTTACTCTTGACTTAGTGATCAGACTGTAGAGGGTATGTTCAAACTTGACAGGTTTTGTTGTATCCTATTTTAGTATTTAAGGTATTTGGAAATATTTTGATATCTTATGGGGAGGACATTAGTCAACTGGATATGGGGTAAAGTTTTCTCCTGTCTCTTGTAATGCCCCTCTGCTTTAGTGGAAATTGTGCTTGCGTTGGACACTCCAACCAAAATGGATCTATCAGAGATCATCAATCAACTGAGGGATGCTGTAGATAATACCTCCTTACCTTTAGAGATAGCGTATGATTTAACACTGACAAGTTGGAACACGACCACAGGTGAGAATTTCTGTCACTTGATTGGTCTTCTGGACAAACGTTACAAGCGCTTAAATGGGTTACTCATAAGTACCTTGGCACAAATATCATTTTAGCCTGCCCTCTAAACTCTACTGCTGGAACTGAATGTCAGTGTGAAGATTACTTTGCTTGGCCATGTGACATTTGTGACACCCATGATGCATGCAGCAATGGCAGTACCTTAACCTGTGACTGCATAAAAGGAATCCCTCTTTCGGGAGAGTTCTGTAAGCCAAACACAAGTAAGTGCAGCTCCTGTAAAAGTATTGGAACGACAGTGTGTAAAATTCAACCAAAGACCATCCATCCATTTAGTTACGGTCCTCTGGGTTTTGGGGGCGGCAGTCGAAATAGGGATTGCCATGCTTCCCTGTTCCCAGCGACCTCCTCCACTTTGTCGGAAAATGGATGGATGTAATTTGATGAGGATGTTGTTTTCCCCCTTATAGAGTGGTATTTTAATTTTTTTTTCTTTCAAAATTTGCTCCACAGCAATCGACCCGTGTCCACCACAAACAGAAGGTATTGTACAAAAGATGTGTGACAACTGTGAAATGATATGATGTAAAAGTCATTCCTGGAAACTAGTTTCGAGGACTAACATTGTCTGGATAATACTTGCACAGTTTAAGATAGCACTCTTGACAATGGCATTGAAGTATACCTTACTCTTGACTTAGTGATCAGACTGTAGAGGGTATGTTCAAACTTTACAGGTTTTGTTGTATCCTATTTTAGTATTTAAGGTATTTGGAAATATTTTGATATCTTATGGGGAGGAGATTAGTCAACTGGATTTGGGGTAACGTTTTCTCCTGTCTCTTGTAATGCGCCTCTGCTTTAGTGGAAATTGTGCTTGCGTTGGACACTCCAACCAAAATGGATCTATCAGAGATCATCAATCAACTGAGGGATGCTGTAGATAATGCCTCCTTACCATTAGAGATAGCGTATGATTTAACACTGACAAGTTGGAACACGACCACAGGTGAGAATTTCTGTCACTTTATTGGTCTCCTGGACAAACGTTACAAGCGCTTAAATGGGTTACTAATAAGTACCTTGGCACAAATATCATTTTAGCCTGCCCTCTAAACTCTACTGCTGGAACTGAATGTCAGTGTGAAGATTACTTTGCTTGGCCATGTGACATTTGTGACACCCATGATGCATGCAGCAATGTCAGTACCTTAACCTGTGACTGCATAAAAGGAATCCCTCTTTCGGGAGAGTTCTGTAAGCCAAACACAAGTAAGTGCAGCTCCTGTAAAAGTATTGGAACGACAGTGTGTAAAATTCAACCAAAGTCCATCCATCCATTTAGTTACGCTCCTCTGGGTTTTGGGGGCGGCAGTCGAAATAGGGATTGCCATGCTTCCCTGTTCCCAGTGATCTCCTCCACTTTGGCGGAAAATGGATGGATGGAATTTGATGAGGACAATGTTTTCCCCCTTATAGAGTGGTATTTTAATTTTTTTTTTCTTTCAAAATGTGCTCCACAGCAATCGACCCGTGTCCACCACAAACAGAAGGTATTGTACAAAAGATGTGTGACAACTGTGAAATGATATGATGTAAAAGTCATTCCTGGAAACTAGTTTCGAGGACTAACATTGTCTGGATAATACTTGCACAGTTTAAGATAGCACTCTTGAGAATGGCATTGAAGTATACCTTACTCTTGACTTAGTGATCAGACTGTAGAGGGTATGTTCAAACTTGAAAGGTTTTGTTGTATCCTATTTTAGCATTTAAGGTATTTGGAAATATTTTGATATCTTATGGGGAGGAGATTAGTCAACTGGATTTGGGGTAACGTTTTCTCCTGTCTCTTGTAATGCGCCTCTGCTTTAGTGGAAATTGTGCTTGCGTTGGACACTCCAACCAAAATGGATCTATCAGAGATCATCAATCAACTGAGGGATGCTGTAGATAATGCCTCCTTACCATTAGAGATAGCGTATGATTTAACACTGACAAGTTGGAACACGACCACAGGTGAGAATTTCTGTCACTTTATTGGTCTCCTGGACAAACGTTACAAGCGCTTAAATGGGTTACTAATAAGTACCTTGGCACAAATATCATTTTAGCCTGCCCTCTAAACTCTACTGCTGGAACTGAATGTCAGTGTGAAGATTACTTTGCCTGGCCATGTGACATTTGTGACACCCATGATGCATGCAGCAATGGCAGTACCTTAACCTGTGACTGCATAAAAGGAATCCCTCTTTCGGGAGAGTTCTGTAAGCCAAACACAAGTAAGTGCAGCTCCTGTAAAAGTATTGGAACGACAGTGTGTAAAATTCAACCAAAGTCCATCCATCCATTTAGTTACGCTCCTCTGGGTTTTGGGGGCGGCAGTCGAAATAGGGATTGCCATGCTTCCCTGTTCCCAGCTATCTCCTCCACTTTGGCGGAAAATGGATGGATGGAATTTGATGAGGACAATGTTTTCCCCCTTATAGAGTGGTATTTTAATTTTTTTTTCTTTCAAAATGTGCTCCACAGCAATCGACCCGTGTCCACCACAAACAGAAGGTATTGTACAAAAGATGTGTGACAACTGTGAAATGATATGATGTAAAAGTCATTCCTGCAAACTAGTTTCAAGGACTAACATTTTATGGACAGTACTTGCACAGTTTAAGATAGCACTCTAGAGAATGGCATTGAGGTTTACTTTTCTCTTAACTTAGCATCACAATGATCAGGGCCAGTTGTTACTTGCAGTTCCATCGTCTCGTTCACAGAGGTTTGGCCAATATTATCTGCGCTTGTGCTGGCCGCAGCTCTCGCGGTGCGCGGCCTGATCTGGAGACCTGTGAGAGTCGTTTATACAAAAATTCTGTTCCACTTCGTCCACTTTTTGTTTCAAGGCCACAATGCCTCGATCTTTTTCTTGTGTCTCTCAACTGCTGAATTTCCTGCAGAAGTGGCTCAATGCTTTCTCAAAGTATTTCGGTGACCATTACGTTGAGTTTTGCAAGAGAAGATTTTATCTCCTCAATCTCGTCAGCTCTTTTTCCGCTAGGCATATTGTAACAATGTCGTTAAAAATCACAATTTAAAAATAAACAAAATAGTTAAAATTCACGACTGAGTGCATGAGTGAGTACAGATGTGTCCTTCATCGCCAGATGCATCCTTGACTCCGTGGAGCCATATCTGCTGAACGCGGAAGAAGGCCTTCCCTATTCAAAATGGTTGCTACTCTTATACTGCCTTGGCCGTCCACCCCCCACGTTGGCCCATTCAGCCTCACTCATGTCAAAATGTGTGACCTGATAGTCTCAACTGGTTTTGACTGGATACGTGCTCCAGAGTGCAGATAGATAGAAAGGTGCCAAGCCAGAACAGGTCACAGTGACACAACAGCCTAGCTCAAGTAATCTGTCTAGTCATTAGGTGACCTTAATCTAACTATCAGATATATTATTTTGCCAAAAGTTCAAGTTTAGTTAAGGCCACTCAAACAGGGGGGATTGTTAGATTAGGACTCTTCATGACTAGATAGGTGAATTGAGCAAGGCCGTTGTGTCACTGTGACCTGTTCTGGCTTGGTGCTAGGGGTGTTCCATATCATACCTTTTAAAATATTACCGGTGTATTTTTTTGGGTGATAAAAATTTTAAATATCGCGAAATTGAGGCGATGACGTAATGCGTAACATTATAAGTCTTCGTGTCAATGTGGACGTACACGCGCCGTACGCTACTGCATAAGAACCAATGTTGGAGCGCGTGAGGCTGCAAGAGCTGCTTTTGTCGCGTCTTCGGCAAAGTGGGAGTGAGCTTTCTCGTGTGGAGGCTGTTTGGTTACAAGAGGTCGCGGTCGCGTATTGTTTGGCCAAGATAAACCATCTGCGATGTTTATTTTATCGTGAGTGGTAATTCACCATCTAGTACACGTGAGTTTGCGATGCCAACCGGCTCCTAAGCTAACATGCTCTCAACGAGACGGCGTGTGCGTTGCTGTCGCACAATAGCGTAAACATGCACTTTTGTGTTTTTCATTAATTACTGGAGCACTCTTTATTAGAGCCACTCATTATGAAGAAAAAATAAAAGAGACGGTGGTTGGTTAATACTGAATCGGTCGCGTATTGTTTGGCCAAGATTAACAATCTGTGGTGTTTATTTTATCCTAACCGTTTGTGATGCTAACGGGCCACTAAGCTAACGTGCTCTCGACAAAATGGCGTGTGCATTGCTGTCGCACAGTGGCGCAAACATATCCAATTACTCGCTGCTGCCACTAGTAATGTCAACAAGCAATTAAGGCATTTTCTCGCTCCTCTGATTAACCAATCAGAGACATTTACAGCAAAATAACACTTGCAGGAGGTTTGCCGGTTGCGGCAAAAATAACCACTGCCTAAACAATCGCAGCGCTAAAACATTTTTTCACAATACACTTGCCTGCGATGTACAAAGCATGACCCCACAAACTGGCTGCTACCGTATCTTTGCTACTGTATCCCAAATTTTGGTGCAAAGTTTGGTGAGGTTTTGGAAATGTGTAGGTCCTCCAAAATGCCATTTATTTTGGAGAAGAAGAAGAAGATGACGAAGAAGAAGAAGAAGAAGAAGAATTATTTGTGCTGATACAAATACAATAGGGACCTCGCAGCGATCGCCGGTTGGTAGTTTTCAGTAAGGGAATGACAATCAGCCAATTGAGCTGAAGTGGTGTACATGAGTTGGCATCCCGGGGCTTTACATCTGTAAAATTTAGTTTGACATTTGTGATGCTCTTACCCAATCTATTCACATTTTCCATAGCCTAAAATTATCTGAATGTGATTCTGTATCTCTTAGGACAATTGCCCACGTTGTATATTCCTCCTTATGGTCTTTTTAGTCATGAATGCTACACTTGAGGTAATTTGTTTTCACGTAATCTGTGTTTCTTCCTAGCCTCAGTGGACGCTGTTCTCAACATAAGCACATTCAACACTGAGCCAAGGGAGCTCACAATTCAACTAAGAGAAACTGTGAACAATTTCTCTTTACCATTGAACATCACTGTTGATTTAATATTGACAAGTTTAAATTTGACCACAGGTGAGAATGTATTTTACGTTAATTGGTGTCTTCTGTTTGTCTGTCTTAACAAAACAAAACAAAAAAAAACTCTTGTCTTCCATTTTTTATATTAAATTAGTCAGTGTTGTGATGGTTTTCTTTGTTGTTGTTTTCAGTCTGCTTTAGAGAATTTAATGGACAGGAGCAATGTCAATGTGAGGATGACTATCTATGGCCATGTGGCATCTGTGAAACTTATGGTGCATGTAGCAATATCAGTCTGCAAAGTTGCAACTGCATAAATGGAATTCCTTCAGTTGGGCAGTTTTGTGAACGAGGTAAGTGCATCTACTCAGACTCATGCACCAGGATATGAACAACGATTTGACTACTGTGTTTGCTAGTAATAATCATGTTTTTAATGCATACTGTTATTTCCCATTTGTACTCCACAGATGTCAACACCACATGTCCACTATCATCAACAACACCACCATCAACAACACCATCAGAAACAGAAACAGAAACAGAAAGTACAGTATCTGAGAAATACATACAATATACGACACTTACATTCATTTACCTCAGATCTTAACTCTAAGATCTAATGACAAACAGCCAATTGAGCTGAAGTGGTGTACATGAGTTGGCACCCCAGGGCTTAAGCTAGCATCTCAACCTCAACATTGATGCCTCTTGCTTGCAAAAATTGTAAATGAAGGTAGAGGTAAAAAGTAATTATGAATCTCCTGTTCTTCTGTGTGTCCTATCAAAAAATATAAACAACCGAACAACCAGCATAATTCAGTTTTACATCTGTAAAATTTAGTTTGCCATTTGTGACGCTCTTACCCAAACTATCCACATTTTCCATAGCCTAAAATTATCTGAATGTGATTCTGTATCTGTTAGGACAATTGCCCACATTGTATATTGCTCCTTATTGTCTTTTTAGCCATGAATGCTACACTTGAGGTAATTTATTTTCACGTAATCTGTGTTTCTTCCTAGCCTCAGTGGACGCTGTTCTCAACATAAGCACATTCAACACTGAGCCAAGGGAGCTCACAATTCAACTAAGAGAAACTGTGAACAATTTCTCTTTACCATTGAACATCACTGTTGATTTAATATTGACAAGTTTAAATTTGACCACAGGTGAGAATGTATTTTACGTTAATTGGTGTCTTCTGTTTGTCTGTCTGTCTTAAACCCCCCCAAAACAAAACAAAAACAACAGCTTTTGTCTTCCATTTTTTATTTTAAATTAGTCAGTGTTGTGATGGTTTTCTTTTTTGTTGTTGTTTTCAGTCTGCTTTAGAGAATTTAATGGACAGGAGCAATGTCAATGTGAGGATGACTATCTATGGCCATGTGGCATCTGTGAAACTTATGGTGCATGTAGCAATATCAGTCTGCAAAGTTGCAACTGCATAAATGGAATTCCTTCAGTTGGGCAGTTTTGTGAACGAGGTAAGTGCATCTACTCAGACTCATGCACCAGGATATGAACAACGATTTGACTACTGTGTTTGCTAGTAATAATCATGTTTTTAATGCATACTGTTATTTCCCATTTGTACTCCACAGATGTCAACACCACATGTCCACTATCATCAACAACACCACCATCAACAACACCATCAGAAACAGAAACAGAAACAGAAAGTACAGTATCTGAGAAATACATACAATATACGACACTTACATTCATTTACCTCAGATCTTAACTCTAAGATCTAATGACAAACAGCCAATTGAGCTGAAGTGGTGTACATGAGTTGGCACCCCAGGGCTTAAGCTAGCATCTCAACCTCAACATTGATGCCTCTTGCTTGCAAAAATTGTAAATGAAGGTAGAGGTAAAAAGTAATTATGAATCTCCTGTTCTTCTGTGTGTCCTATCAAAAAATATAAACAACCGAACAACCAGCATAATTCAGTTTTACATCTGTAAAATTTAGTTTGCCATTTGTGACGCTCTTACCCAAACTATCCACATTTTCCATAGCCTAAAATTATCTGAATGTGATTCTGTATCTCTTAGGACAATTGCCCACATTGTATATTGCTCCTTATTGTCTTTTTAGCCATGAATGCTACACTTGAGGTAATTTATTTTCACGTAATCTGTGTTTCTTCCTAGCCTCAGTGGACGCTGTTCTCAACATAAGCACATTCAACACTGAGCCAAGGGAGCTCACAATTCAACTAAGAGAAACTGTGAACAATTTCTCTTTACCATTGAACATCACTGTTGATTTAATATTGACAAGTTTAAATTTGACCACAGGTGAGAATGTATTTTACGTTAATTGGTGTCTTCTGTTTGTCTGTCTGTCTTAAAACCCCCCAAAACAAAACAAAAACAAAAACAACAGCTTTTGTCTTCCATTTTTTATTTTAAATTAGTCAGTGTTGTGATGGTTTTCTTTTTTGTTGTTGTTTTCAGTCTGCTTTAGAGAATTTAATGGACAGGAGCAATGTCAATGTGAGGATGACTATCTATGGCCATGTGGCATCTGTGAAACTTATGGTGCATGTAGCAATATCAGTCTGCAAAGTTGCAACTGCATAAATGGAATTCCTTCAGATGGGCAGTTTTGTGAACGAGGTAAGTGCATCTACTCAGACTCATGCACCAGGATATGAACAACGATTTGACTACTGTGTTTGCTAGTAATAATCATGTTTTTAATGCATACTGTTATTTCCCATTTGTACTCCACAGATGTCAACACCACATGTCCACTATCATCAACAACACCACCATCAACAACACCATCAGAAACAGAAACAGAAACAGAAACAGAAAGTACAGTATCTGAGAAATACATACAATATACGACACTTACATTCATTTACCTCAGATCTTAACTCTAAGATCTAATGACAAACAGCCAATTGAGCTGAAGTGGTGTACATGAGTTGGCACCCCAGGGCTTAAGCTAGCATCTTAACCTCAACATTGATGCCTCTTGCTTGCAAAAATTGTAAATGAAGGTAGAGGTAAAAAGTAATTATGAATCTCCTGTTCTTCTGTGTGTCCTATCAAAAAATATAAACAACCGAACAACCAGCATAATTCAGTTTTACATCTGTAAAATTTAGTTTGCCATTTGTGACGCTCTTACCCAAACTATCCACATTTTCCATAGCCTAAAATTATCTGAATGTGATTCTGTATCTCTTAGGACAATTGCCCACATTGTATATTGCTCCTTATTGTCTTTTTAGCCATGAATGCTACACTTGAGGTAATTTATTTTCACGTAATCTGTGTTTCTTCCTAGCCTCAGTGGACGCTGTTCTCAACATAAGCACATTCAACACTGAGCCAAGGGAGCTCACAATTCAACTAAGAGAAACTGTGAACAATTTCTCTTTACCATTGAACATCACTGTTGATTTAATATTGACGAGTTTAAATTTGACCACAGGTGAGAATGTATTTTACGTTAATTGGTGTCTTCTGTTTGTTTGTCTGTCTTAAAACCCCCCAAAACAAAACAAAAACAAAAACAACAGCTTTTGTCTTCCATTTTTTATTTTAAATTAGTCAGTGTTGTGATGGTTTTCTTTTTTGTTGTTGTTTTCAGTCTGCTTTAGAGAATTTAATGGACAGGAGCAATGTCAATGTGAGGATGACTATCTATGGCCATGTGGCATCTGTGAAACTTATGGTGCATGTAGCAATATCAGTCTGCAAAGTTGCAACTGCATAAATGGAATTCCTTCAGATGGGCAGTTTTGTGAACGAGGTAAGTGCATCTACTCAGACTCATGCACCAGGATATGAACAACGATTTGACTACTGTGTTTGCTAGTAATAATCATGTTTTTAATGCATACTGTTATTTCCCATTTGTACTCCACAGATGTCAACACCACATGTCCACTATCATCAACAACACCACCATCAACAACACCATCAGAAACAGAAACAGAAAGTACAGTATCTGAGAAATACATACAATATACGACACTTACATTCATTTACCTCAGATCTTAACTCTAAGATCTAATGACAAACAGCCAATTGAGCTGAAGTGGTGTACATGAGTTGGCACCCCAGGGCTTAAGCTAGCATCTTAACCTCAACATTGATGCCTCTTGCTTGCAAAAATTGTAAATGAAGGTAGAGGTAAAAAGTAATTATGAATCTCCTGTTCTTCTGTGTGTCCTATCAAAAAATATAAACAACCGAACAACCAGCATAATTCAGTTTTACATCTGTAAAATTTAGTTTGTCATTTGTGACGCTCTTACCCAAACTATCCACATTTTCCATAGCCTAAAATTATCTGAATGTGATTCTGTATCTCTTAGGACAATTGCCCACATTGTATATTGCTCCTTATTGTCTTTTTAGCCATGAATGCTACACTTGAGGTAATTTATTTTCACGTAATCTGTGTTTCTTCCTAGCCTCAGTGGACGCTGTTCTCAACATAAGCACATTCAACACTGAGCCAAGGGAGCTCACAATTCAACTAAGAGAAACTGTGAACAATTTCTCTTTACCATTGAACATCACTGTTGATTTAATATTGACAAGTTTAAATTTGACCACAGGTGAGAATGTATTTTACGTTAATTGGTGTCTTCTGTTTGTCTGTCTGTCTTAAAACCCCCCAAAACAAAACAAAAACAAAAACAACAGCTTTTGTCTTACATTTTTTATTTTAAATTAGTCAGTGTTGTGATGGTTTTCTTTTTTGTTGTTGTTTTCAGTCTGCTTTAGAGAATTTAATGGACAGGAGCAATGTCAATGTGAGGATGACTATCTATGGCCATGTGGCATCTGTGAAACTTATGGTGCATGTAGCAATATCAGTCTGCAAAGTTGCAACTGCATACATGGAATTCCTTCAGATGGGCAGTTTTGTGAACGAGGTAAGTGCATCTACTCAGACTCATGCACCAGGATATGAACAACGATTTGACTACTGTGTTTGCTAGTAATAATCATGTTTTTAATGCATACTGTTATTTCCCATTTGTACTCCACAGATGTCAACACCACATGTCCACTATCATCAACAACACCACCATCAACAACACCATCAGAAACAGAAACAGAAACAGAAAGTACAGTATCTGAGAAATACATACAATATACGACACTTACATTCATTTACCTCAGATCTTAACTCTAAGATCTAATGACAAACAGCCAATTGAGCTGAAGTGGTGTACATGAGTTGGCACCCCAGGGCTTAAGCTAGCATCTTAACCTCAACATTGATGCCTCTTGCTTGCAAAAATTGTAAATGAAGGTAGAGGTAAAAAGTAATTATGAATCTCCTGTTCTTCTGTGTGTCCTATCAAAAAATATAAACAACCGAACAACCAGCATAATTCAGTTTTACATCTGTAAAATTTAGTTTGCCATTTGTGACGCTCTTACCCAAACTATCCACATTTTCCATAGCCTAAAATTATCTGAATGTGATTCTGTATCTTTTAGGACAATTGCCCACATTGTATATTGCTCCTTATTGTCTTTTTAGCCATGAATGCTACACTTGAGGTAATTTATTTTCACGTAATCTGTGTTTCTTCCTAGCCTCAGTGGACGCTGTTCTCAACATAAGCACATTCAACACTGAGCCAAGGGAGCTCACAATTCAACTAAGAGAAACTGTGAACAATTTCTCTTTACCATTGAACATCACTGTTGATTTAATATTGACAAGTTTAAATTTGACCACAGGTGAGAATGTATTTTACGTTAATTGGTGTCTTCTGTTTGTCTGTCTGTCTTAAAACCCCCCAAAACAAAACAAAAACAAAAACAACAGCTTTTGTCTTCCATTTTTTATTTTAAATTAGTCAGTGTTGTGATGGTTTTCTTTTTTGTTGTTGTTTTCAGTCTGCTTTAGAGAATTTAATGGACAGGAGCAATGTCAATGTGAGGATGACTATCTATGGCCATGTGGCATCTGTGAAACTTATGGTTCATGTAGCAATATCAGTCTGCAAAGTTGCAACTGCATAAATGGAATTCCTTCAGATGGGCAGTTTTGTGAACGAGGTAAGTGCATCTACTCAGACTCATGCACCAGGATATGAACAACGATTTGACTACTGTGTTTGCTAGTAATAATCATGTTTTTAATGCATACTGTTATTTCCCATTTGTACTCCACAGATGTCAACACCACATGTCCACTATCATCAACAACACCACCATCAACAACACCATCAGAAACAGAAACAGAAAGTACAGTATCTGAGAAATACATACAATATACGACACTTACATTCATTTACCTCAGATCTTAACTCTAAGATCTAATGACAAACAGCCAATTGAGCTGAAGTGGTGTACATGAGTTGGCACCCCAGGGCTTAAGCTAGCATCTTAACCTCAACATTGATGCCTCTTGCTTGCAAAAATTGTAAATGAAGGTAGAGGTAAAAAGTAATTATGAATCTCCTGTTCTTCTGTGTGTCCTATCAAAAAATATAAACAACCGAACAACCAGCATAATTCAGTTTTACATCTGTAAAATTTAGTTTGTCATTTGTGACGCTCTTACCCAAACTATCCACATTTTCCATAGCCTAAAATTATCTGAATGTGATTCTGTATCTCTTAGGACAATTGCCCACATTGTATATTGCTCCTTATTGTCTTTTTAGCCATGAATGCTACACTTGAGGTAATTTATTTTCACGTAATCTGTGTTTCTTCCTAGCCTCAGTGGACGCTGTTCTCAACATAAGCACATTCAACACTGAGCCAAGGGAGCTCACAATTCAACTAAGAGAAACTGTGAACAATTTCTCTTTACCATTGAACATCACTGTTGATTTAATATTGACAAGTTTAAATTTGACCACAGGTGAGAATGTATTTTACGTTAATTGGTGTCTTCTGTTTGTCTGTCTGTCTTAAAACCCCCCAAAACAAAACAAAAACAAAAACAACAGCTTTTGTCTTCCATTTTTTATTTTAAATTAGTCAGTGTTGTGATGGTTTTCTTTTTTGTTGTTGTTTTCAGTCTGCTTTAGAGAATTTAATGGACAGGAGCAATGTCAATGTGAGGATGACTATCTATGGCCATGTGGCATCTGTGAAACTTATGGTGCATGTAGCAATATCAGTCTGCAAAGTTGCAACTGCATACATGGAATTCCTTCAGATGGGCAGTTTTGTGAACGAGGTAAGTGCATCTACTCAGACTCATGCACCAGGATATGAACAACGATTTGACTACTGTGTTTGCTAGTAATAATCATGTTTTTAATGCATACTGTTATTTCCCATTTGTACTCCACAGATGTCAACACCACATGTCCACTATCATCAACAACACCACCATCAACAACACCATCAGAAACAGAAACAGAAACAGAAAGTACAGTATCTGAGAAATACATACAATATACGACACTTACATTCATTTACCTCAGATCTTAACTCTAAGATCTAATGACAAACAGCCAATTGAGCTGAAGTGGTGTACATGAGTTGGCACCCCAGGGCTTAAGCTAGCATCTTAACCTCAACATTGATGCCTCTTGCTTGCAAAAATTGTAAATGAAGGTAGAGGTAAAAAGTAATTATGAATCTCCTGTTCTTCTGTGTGTCCTATCAAAAAATATAAACAACCGAACAACCAGCATAATTCAGTTTTACATCTGTAAAATTTAGTTTGCCATTTGTGACGCTCTTACCCAAACTATCCACATTTTCCATAGCCTAAAATTATCTGAATGTGATTCTGTATCTTTTAGGACAATTGCCCACATTGTATATTGCTCCTTATTGTCTTTTTAGCCATGAATGCTACACTTGAGGTAATTTATTTTCACGTAATCTGTGTTTCTTCCTAGCCTCAGTGGACGCTGTTCTCAACATAAGCACATTCAACACTGAGCCAAGGGAGCTCACAATTCAACTAAGAGAAACTGTGAACAATTTCTCTTTACCATTGAACATCACTGTTGATTTAATATTGACAAGTTTAAATTTGACCACAGGTGAGAATGTATTTTACGTTAATTGGTGTCTTCTGTTTGTCTGTCTGTCTTAAAACCCCCCAAAACAAAACAAAAACAACAGCTTTTGTCTTCCATTTTTTATTTTAAATTAGTCAGTGTTGTGATGGTTTTCTTTTTTGTTGTTGTTTTCAGTCTGCTTTAGAGAATTTAATGGACAGGAGCAATGTCAATGTGAGGATGACTATCTATGGCCATGTGGCATCTGTGAAACTTATGGTGCATGTAGCAATATCAGTCTGCAAAGTTGCAACTGCATAAATGGAATTCCTTCAGATGGGCAGTTTTGTGAACGAGGTAAGTGCATCTACTCAGACTCATGCACCAGGATATGAACAACGATTTGACTACTGTGTTTGCTAGTAATAATCATGTTTTTAATGCATACTGTTATTTCCCATTTGTACTCCACAGATGTCAACACCACATGTCCACTATCATCAACAACACCACCATCAACAACACCATCAGAAACAGAAACAGAAACAGAAAGTACAGTATCTGAGAAATACATACAATATACGACACTTACATTCATTTACCTCAGATCTTAACTCTAAGATCTAATGACAAACAGCCAATTGAGCTGAAGTGGTGTACATGAGTTGGCACCCCAGGGCTTAAGCTAGCATCTTAACCTCAACATTGATGCCTCTTGCTTGCAAAAATTGTAAATGAAGGTAGAGGTAAAAAGTAATTATGAATCTCCTGTTCTTCTGTGTGTCCTATCAAAAAATTTAAACAACCGAACAACCAGCATAATTCAGTTTTACATCTGTAAAATTTAGTTTACCATTTGTGACGCTCTTACCCAAACTATCCACATTTTCCATAGCCTAAAATTATCTGAATGTGATTCTGTATCTCTTAGGACAATTGCCCACATTGTATATTGCTCCTTATTGTCTTTTTAGCCATGAATGCTACACTTGAGGTAATTTATTTTCACGTAATCTGTGTTTCTTCCTAGCCTCAGTGGACGCTGTTCTCAACATAAGCACATTCAACACTGAGCCAAGGGAGCTCACAATTCAACTAAGAGAAACTGTGAACAATTTCTCTTTACCATTGAACATCACTGTTGATTTAATATTGACAAGTTTAAATTTGACCACAGGTGAGAATGTATTTTACGTTAATTGGTGTCTTCTGTTTGTCTGTCTGTCTTAAAAAACCCCAAAACAAAAACAACAGCTTTTGTCTTCCATTTTTTATTTTAAATTAGTCAGTGTTGTGATGGTTTTCTTTTTTGTTGTTGTTTTCAGTCTGCTTTAGAGGCTTTAATGGACAGGAGCAATGTCAATGTGAGGATGACTATCTATGGCCATGTGGCATCTGTGAAACTTATGGTGCATGTAGCAATATCAGTCTGCAAAGTTGCAACTGCATAAATGGAATTCCTTCAGATGGGCAGTTTTGTGAACGAGGTAAGTGCATCTACTCAGACTCATGCACCAGGATATGAACAACGATTTGACTACTGTGTTTGCTAGTAATAATCATGTTTTTAATGCATACTGTTATTTCCCATTTGTACTCCACAGATGTCAACACCACATGTCCACTATCATCAACAACACCACCATCAACAACACCATCAGAAACAGAAACAGAAAGTACAGTATCTGAGAAATACATACAATATACGACACTTACATTCATTTACCTCAGATCTTAACTCTAAGATCTAATGACAAACAGCCAATTGAGCTGAAGCGGTGTACATGAGTTGGCACCCCGGGCTTAAGCTAGCATTTTAACCTCAACATTGATGCCTCTTGCTTGCAAAAATTGTAAATGAAGGTAGAGGTAAAAAGTAAATCTGAATCTCCTTTTCTTCTGTGTGTCCTATCAAAAATATAAACAACCTAACAACCAGCATAATTCAGTTTTACATCTGCAAAATTTAGTTTGCCATTTGTGACGCTCTTACCCAAACTATTCACATTTTCCATAGCCTAAAATTATCTGAATGTGATTCTGTATCTCTTAGGACAATTGCCCACATTGTATATTGCTCCTTATTGTCTTTTTAGCCATGAATGCTACACTTGAGGTAATTTATTTTCACGTAATCTGTGTTTCTTCCTAGCCTCAGTGGACGCTGTTCTCAACATAAGCACATTCAACACTGAGCCAAGGGAGCTCACAATTCAACTAAGAGAAACTGTGAACAATTTCTCTTTACCATTGAACATCACTGTTGATTTAATATTGACAAGTTTAAATTTGACCACAGGTGAGAATGTATTTTACGTTAATTGGTGTCTTCTGTTTGTCTGTCTGTCTTAAAACCCCCAAAACAAAACAAAAACAAAAACAACAGCTTTTTTCTTCCATTTTTTATTTTAAATTAGTCAGTGTTGTGATGGTTTTCTTTTTTGTTGTTGTTTTCAGCCTGCTTTAGAGACTTTAATGGACAGGAGCAATGTCAATGTGAGGATGACTATCTATGGCCATGTGGCATCTGTGAAACTTATGGTGCATGTAGCAATATCAGTCTGCAAAGTTGCAACTGCATAAATGGAATTCCTTCAGATGGACAGTTTTGTGAACGAGGTAAGTGCATCTACTCAGACTCATGCACCAGGATATGAACAACGATTTGACTACTGTGTTTGCTCGTAATAATCATGTTTTTAATGCATACTGTTATTTTCCATTTGTGCTCCACAGATGTCAACACCACATGTCCACTACCATCAACAACACCACCATCAACACCACCATCAACAACACCACCAGCAACAACAGCATCAACAACACCGCCAGCAACAACAGCATCAACATCACCACTATCAGCAGAAAGTAAAGTATCTGAGACATACGCACAATATATGACACATTCATTTACCTAAGATCTTAACTTTAAATACAATTACACTGAGACTGAGCAAACACTACGAAAGTTAAGGTGGATGGAAATGTTTCAAAATGGCACTGGTTTCACTGTATTTAAACAAAAATATCAGAACTTAATTGCTCTACAAATGTCAAGTTCTTCAGCACCATTACACAATTTATCTTAAGTGTATCACAAACATTTCAAATGGCACAAAACGTTTGACAACGTTTCCTTTTATGTTGCTAAGATATTTTGCGAACTGGTGTTAGATAAGCGAAAAAATATTGCAATGTTTGAGAACTGCAAGAGATTGGCGAAGCATGTTTATAAGAATTGCAGATGATGTAAAGTTGTCCAGTGTGAAGTGGGCACCGCGTTTCACCCCCCAGTCGTGTATTTGTGTGTGACAAACCCAAACACACAACACACACATGCACACGTTGAGCCGAAATACATTATTAATCAGATATTTAAAGTTGATTACGATATTAATGCATTGAATTAGTTGATTTTTTTTTTCAAGGATTTAGCGGGATCACTGGGCTTGCTGTTATTTTATGAAGAAAATACGATTTATGAAGAAAATACGATAGCACCCACCACAGAGTGCAAAATCGGTCTTCCTGCGCCTTGACAAAAATCCACCAATATTTAGACTTCCTTTTATAGTTAGTCTAAAATCTAGCCTACTTTTGGTCACCAAATTTCCAGACAATAGAATATGCTGGAACACTTATTATATCTACCAAATTCACAAACGCGCTAAACAAGCCTGGCGCCGGCATGAAAATGAAGCTTCACCCGTTTTTACACTGAGCACACGGGCGTCTTTCTACAAAAATAAGGCCCTTTGTCACATACACACTAATTTGCATTTGCGAGTAACTAAGCACAGAAGGGAACTGATGCCATGGAACTGTGGTAGTTATTGGTTAACTTACACATGCTGTTATTAGGAGGCAAAAAAAATAAAAAATGTCAGAGGTGAAAAACCAACAGAGGATGAATGCCCAATACTCATCACAGAATACTTCATCAGTTGCTAACAACACTGCATTCCTTCTTCTAGCCCATAAAATCTTGGGTTTTACATCTCTAATATTTAGTTTGACATCTGTATAGCCTATATTTATCTGAACATGTTTCTGTGTTCTGTATCTCTGAGGCAGACGAGTGACCTACATTGTATACGCCTCCTTATGGTCTTTTAATTAAGTCAAGAATACTACACTTGAGGTAAATTGTCATCTTGTAATCTGTGTTTCTCCCTAGCCTCAGTGGATGCTGTTCTCAGCATGCGCGCATCGCTCACTGAACCAAGGGAGCTCATAATTCATCTGAGAGAAGCTATAGAAAATATCACCTTGCCATTCACCGTCACTGTTGATTTAATCCTGACAAGCTTAATTTTGACCACTGGTGAGAATGTTTATTGGTTTCCGTTAACTGTAGAAGAAAAAAAAACAAACACAACAAAAAAACTGGTCGTTGAGTTTTTCAATATTATATTAGTCCAATGTTGTGGTGTATTTTTTCAGCCTGTTATAGAGACTTCAATGGGCAAGAACAGTGTCAATGTGAGGATGAGTATCTATGGCCCTGTGACATCTGTGAAACTTATGGTGCCTGTAGCAACACCAGTATGCAAAATTGCGACTGCATAAATGGAATTCCTTCAGATGGGCAGTATTGTGAACTAGGTAAATGTATCGCCTCAGACCCATGTGCCAGGATATGAACAACGATTTGACTATTACGTTTGCTTAGTAATGATCATGCATTTCATGTATACTGTGATATTTTACTACACAGGTGTCAACACCATATGTCCACCAACAACATCAACAACACCATCATCATCATCATCATCATCATCATTAACAACAACAGCACCATCATCAGAAAGTAAAGTATCTCAGACATACGTACAACATGACTCTTTCGTTCATTTACCTAAGATCTTAACTAAGTACAATTACATTAAGACAGAGCTAACACTGTGAAAAGTAAGGTAGATGGAAACATTTCAAAATGGCATTGGTTTCACAATCTTTAAACATAATAACTGTGAACTTATCCAGAAAAAAATGTATTTACTTGCATTGTTCTACAAGTACTGCATATCTTAAGTTACCAATATCACACAATTTATCTCAGTACTTGACATACCATATCCTTAACATTTTAAATGGCAAAAAACTTTTGATAACTTGTCTTTTATTTTCTCAGAGATTTTGTGAACTTGAATAAGAGTTGCGAAAAAAATATTGAAATGTTTGAAAAACCTCTTATTAAACTTTTGCTATACAATGCACATTTCAGATTTGCCTACAGATATCCGGACAATAGACGGTAAATAAGTTACACATAATGACTCTTCACACTGAAATAGTGTGATAATTTTTACTGACAAGTTGCTTCTGTATTTTAGTGAGGCCATTATCACTCACTATGGAGTTTGACTTTGATGAATCATACAACGATGAAAATAACGGTGTTTACCAGAGGTGTTTTCTGTCTGTAAGTTGCAATTTGTTATCATCATTTCAAAGAATGCTTGCAATTGTTGTGATTGGTATAATTGTTCAACGCACGTTGGGTGTGCTCACTCAACAGATTCAAACACAATCTAGGATCCATATCCCAGAACTACTATCATCTGAACTTTTGGGCTTCAGGTACATTTAATTCCTTAATTTGAAAATGTTTAAGCTTTCTACAATGATTTCTCTTCACTATCTGACCTCAACCGTTTGTACAATAGAATGAAAGCCTTTTGGCCTCTTTTTAAATGCTTGTGTAGGTTTGGTAGCACCGTTATGGACTTTGAAATTACTGCAAATACTACAATTCAAGATGAAGATGTTGATGCACTTCTAGCGGCATTATTCAATGATCTGAGAATTGACTTTCCTATAAGGTTTGACAGTAAGTAACTTTAATTGTTGTCTGAGGAATGACCTTAGAGTCATTTTAATGTCATGTTACCATTAAGATTGTCTTGAGAATCTTCTGCATAATAATTATACACCCTTTATATTGTTTTCCATCAAAGGCCGAAGAAACTTAACATTTCAACCGCGTAGCGTATTCTTCGACAACAGTTTGAATGTGACATGTGGCCCAACACCAGAGGACCTCGAGTTTCGTATCACCTCAACGGAATGGACGCGTGATGATGTTGTAATAATTGAAGACATTAGACACAGGTTTTCACGAACTAATGGAACGGAAACGCTGACCATCACAAACTACTTTTTTACTGATGATGGTAAGAAACACTTGAAGCACTGTATATGCTTGTATGATTTTTCAAAATAAACACAAATGGCCCTATTTTCGTGCCTAGTGCTAGTCTAGCACTAAGTTAACTGTGCGCATGGGCGGAGTTTTCTTTCTTTTGGTATTTTCGTAGACTTTGCACAAGTACAATTGGGCGTAAGGGGCCGTTTATGCTGTTGGGGGATGGATTTCCGGGCAATGAAACGGCTCCTCTCCTTCCCATTTAAATTACGGCGGTGGAAGTGCACACATACTTCAGGAAGTTGTGGAAGCAGAAATTAAGTCTGAAAGACCGCCTTGCACCCCTGATTGATCTGTGTGTGTGATCCCTGAAATCCCACCCCAGTTGTGAGGTGCGGGCAGGGGGTGCTATAAACGTATCATTAAGATGATAATGGTAATTTGTTCAATTAATTGATTTCTTCAGGACGCTATCAATGTCAGCTGTTTGATGGGGAGGCAAGTTTCCTGCAGGAGTCCAATAAAACATTCAGTCTTTTGGAAACACCCATAGTCCAGACTGTTCCCCTTCAAAACATGATCTTGTGTGAGGCTGGCCAGCAAGTGCCAATACAGTGCTCTGTCCAGGGCACCTACCAAGTGAGGTTTAAAGACATCCCAAATACAGGTAAAACTGAAAGTGCAAAAAACAAAGACATCAAATGATATTTTGCATTTGTGTTATAAGTTATTCAGATCAACATTAGCCCGACTCTTGCAAATTCTTGTTTCGGTTTCCCAGAATAAGGAATCTTCAAAAATGCACAAAGCAAATTTCAGTTTTTGAATAATGTTGACTGAACCGTATGTTTATAATGTTTCACAATGTTGGGTTTTGTTTGTACATGTTTAGAAACAGGCCCTGTCATCCAACAACTGATAACAGTCACACAAGACGACTGTGATAAGGAAGAATTAATTGTTACTTGTGAAGTGGTTGAATTTTCTCAATTCTCACGGAACATAACATTGAGGTTAATCAATGATGGTAAGCCCGGAGCAGTAATGACAACACATTTATTACTTGAGAGTTAAAGCTTTTACCCCCATGCTCAATCACTTGAGTAAACTTGCATTTGTCTTTCCAGGTACATTCACATGTGAAGCTGATCCAGACTTTGGAAATGGATTTTTAAATGAACTGGGTCGAGCTTCTTGTGAAACAAACGATGTGGGACTGAAGACTGCCATTTGCAGGTCAAGTGGAGAATGGGAAAATCGAGAAGACAACTGCACCCTCCAGAGGATTGCACAACTACTCATTCAATCTGCGGTGAGATGGTTGACTTTTTTTTTCTCACAAAACTGAAATTGGAGATGATTTGAGTAATTGGGAAATATTTCCGCAAAAGGGGTTATCTGGAGTGACTGACAAACACTGCATTTGGCTCATGCACTACAAATCTGAACTTGACGACAGACAATATATTTGACTTCGTCGTATTTTCTCAATGTTCTGTATAGATACCTTAAAAGGCCATATTGATTGTAACTCTGTTTTTTTCCCCTCTGAAAATGCAGTTGTTGACTGAACAGACTTTAGCAGAATTCCTGGAGGAACTCCGCAATACCACTCTAGAACTAAGCGACCAAGTGACTCAATCGCCGAACAACATTGAGGCCATTGTGAGAATTCTCAACAATGTAGCCAACTTTGTGACAACATTTGTTATCACGATAAGTCAGGACTCCATGGAGGTACGTGTGTTCATGTTGTTTCACCTAACAATACAGTAGGTGTTAAAAAAAAAAAAAAAAAAAGTACTGACTAGTTGTTTTCCCCTTTTTACTTTAGGATATCCTTTTTGTTACTGATGTCCTTACTCGAGATGCGGCAAGAGAAGCATGGGATACTCTTAACTTTGAAGCTGTCATAGAGTCTATAGACCCAAGAACCATCACTCCCAGAAATGAGAGTGTCAGCTCAATATTGATGTTTGCTCTGGAGCGTATAACACGTAGGCTTGTCAATGCCTCTTTTGGCATTGAGACACCTTTGATTCTCTTGAACAAAACTATGTTCACCAACAGTTTCAATGAGGATTTCAATTCTTCAGTGGAGATAGACATACAGGAGACTAACGGAGCAACAAACCTCACTGTGATAACCTTTGAATCCTTGGATAATGTACTTCCCCCAAGAGATGAGAACAACTCTTCCGGTAGGGTCATCAATGGCAGAGTCGTACTTGTTCAGTCTGACACCATCATCGACAATGTCAATTTCACATTTGACATTGTCAATGATAGTCTGGGAAACCCACAGTGTGTGTTCTGGAACTTTTCCCTCTTCGGCGGTCTTGGAGGATGGGATGATGAAGGCTGCGAGCTTGTCAGAGAGGATGAAACAGTCACATGTCAGTGTGACCACCTGACCTCATTTTCAATGCTCATGTCACCTTTGGATATAATCAGCCGTTTGTTGGATTTCATAACCTACATTGGCGTCGGTATTTCTATGGCATCTTTAGTGATATGCCTCATTATTGAGGGATTTATATTGACAAAAGTTGGTAATAACGCCACGTCATACTTGCGCCATGTTTCCATCGTTAACATTGCAGTTTGTCTCCTGATTGCAGACATTTGGTTTATTGTTGGTGCAAGTATCTCTGAAGAGCCTAGAGAAAGAAGGAACCCACAAGCATGCACCGCTGCTACCTTTTTCATCCATTTCTTTTACTTAGCCCTCTTTTTCTGGATGTTGGCATCAGCCCTGTTGTTATTCTACCGCTTAGTATGGATCTTTGGCGGAAGACTTTCAACAAAAACGATGTTAGCGATTGGATTCTGTCTTGGCTATGGAGTCCCACTGCTTATCGCAGTTATTACTATTGCTGTAACTGCACCAACCAATGCTTACATTCGAGAAAATGTGATCTGCTGGCTCAATTGGGAAAGGTCAAGAGCACTGCTGGCATTTGTGATCCCGGCACTGGTCATTGTGTTTATAAACATCCTAATCCTAATTGTGGTGACAGTTAAAATAGTGCAGAGTCGTGGGATGACAATCAATGCACAAGATGATGAGAAGTATGTCCTGGTGGTCATTATTAGGAGCTTAGCCATCCTCACACCGTTCTTTGGAATAACATGGGGTCTTGGAATTGGAATCTTGATTGACCCAACCAATCTCGGAATCCACATTGCCTTCGCCTTCTTCAACTCTCTCCAGGTGAGTTTCTGATAATTGTGTTGTATGTACCGGTATTTATTTGATGTGTTTCTCTTTTTGTTTCTCTTTTTGTGTTTGTTCAGATATTATTTCTTTTACTTCAAGTTTTTCTTCAATCTTGTGTCAATATTTAGTCCAGCAAGCCCATCTATGGTGGACGTTCTTTACCAGATCTTAAAAAGTCAAACATCAAAGCAAAGACTTCCAGCTGACTTAGATTAATAAGCCCATGAAATCTGTACCCGTTTAAACTTACTCAACCAATTAATCAATAAAAATATTTATGAAGCACTTGAAAAACAACAGGAATAAAGGTGGTTAGATTAAAGTTGGGGAAAAACAACAAAACATGTAAGAAATAAAAAAATAAAATAAAATAAAATAAAATACACAAGGACAGGTCGGATGATAAAAATCAATATATCATACTCGGTTGAAAGCCAGTTAAAAATCAGGGCATTCTGGATAAGCTGTAAGTGATTAATGGGATCTTAAAGTAAAGAGCATTACAATAGTTAAGTAAAGCCATAATAAAAAGCATTGATTACTATTTCATTTTGTCTCACAGCTATCATAACGTCAGAATCTAATATTGGCCCCGAATCTAATATTGCCCCATTCTTGGTTTTCTTGAAGGGATGTAATCCTATAATTTGCCAGACTTCCTTTGTTGACTCCTCATCATGCAGAATTTCAGTCTCGTTATATACTGAACAGTATAAACCTGCATAGTTGTTAATCATTTGCGTGAGTGGTCAACTTCCAGATTGTTCTAATTTCAAAATAATATTTAAAAATTTTATATTAAAAGCATTCTTATTTGTGATGTAAATTGGCCAATATTTTACCATAGGACATTCAAACAGTTAAATGACCAATTATGTACTCGTTAACTTTAACACCTTGTTGAGGCATGATGTAGTTACACAGGGAGAATCACATTAGACTACTGTGGTACACTTTGAAGGCTAATGTTATTCTCTGAACTGTGATTCTTTGTACATTTTTTGTTCTCTAAAACCTCTCTTCTTATCTTCTTATAGGGTTTTTTCATATTAGTTTTCGGAACGCTGTTAGACAGAAAGGTATGTGCCACTAATGCAAAAAAAAAAAAAAAAAGCTATTTTGGGGTATGCTAGCAAGCTAAAACAACTCACATTTTGCTTCTTAATGACTTATTAGAGTTGTACAGTCAAATGCTAATTCGTGTGCACTAAAAAAATTTTTCAGGTTCGCTCAGAAATAGCAACATTCACATCGTCTCAAATATTCAGAAGTGGGACAAGGGTAAGAACACAATTCATCCGCACTGTTCATAGATCACATCATCTTTTCTCCAATATTGTACTACTACTGACGTGTGGTTTTGTCAATTCCTTTAGACCACGAGTACTGGAACGTCATCAAGTGGATGGAAGATTAGGAACAGGGGAAGAAGAGGTATAACGTCTTTTGAAAAGTGTGCAATATCGCCTACTTCTTGCGCTCTATTTTGCCCATGCAAGCCTCATTTAGCATGTTGGGAATTTGGCAGACCAGGCTGAAACATTCTGGGCATTTCAGTGGACTGAGGGTATTTTCTTTAACATGCTCCCATCACACCTGACCAGTTGGTGGCTGAAAATAGACTAAACTTTTCGCCTAAGTTGTGGCGCAGGCGATGTAACACTATTTTGGTGAATTTGATTGAAGTCTAGGCAGACAGATTCTATGCTCCGCTCTGGAAGTGTGGTGGATGTCAACATATTTCATCCATCCATCCATTTTCTTGACAGCTTATTCCTCACAAGGGTCGCGGGGTGTGCTGGAGCCTATCTCAGCTGGCTTTGGGCAGTAGGCGGGGTACACCCTGATCTGGTTGCCAGCCAATCGCAGGGCACACGGAGAATAACAACCATCCACACTCACAAGCACCGACATATTTCATTCATAAGTAATTCATAAGCTCATTATGGGTATGTATTTATCTCGTTGTTGCCATTTACCATTGGTAGCTACAATCTTGTCAAGCGAGTAACTCAACAATCAGTTGATTAGGTTGCACTCATCAGGTCAGAATACGCAGAAGCACCCCCTATCCATCCATCCATGCAACCATCCATTCAATCATCGATACATTTTCTATACCGCATATTAATTAGGGTTATGCAAGAGCTGGAGCCTAGCCCACCTGACTTTGTATAAAAGACAGACTACAATCTGGACTGGTTGCTGGTTAATCACAGGACACATAGAGTATACTGTAGTGACAAGACAAAAAATCACACTCAGCATAAGACAGTCACCATAGCAACAGATGACAGCAACCAAGATGTGGTATATAAATCTAGCCATTTGTTCCCTGAGTCTGTTTTGTTGTGTTTTTCAGGTGGTAACATATCATCCGATATCTCATCATCTCAGGCGATCAACACTTGATATCTGCTGCAAACATCTCTACTCAGGTTGCCCAAGCAACGAACTGTTTCCAAAAAAAAGGGTGTGAATTCTGAGGGATAAACTGTCACAAGTACAATAATACTTCTATCCTGTTAATACTGTACAGTACATGCACATACACTCAAAATAGTTCGACTACTCTATTTAGCAAAGGGTCATTTCTTCTGTCTGACTTATCCAGTGAAAGTTATGATTGTCCCACACAGATCAGTGAATTTGTTTTTGCTGGAGGTGCATTGCAATGAAATAATTCTAAACATGCATACATTTTTAAATTATTAAATATCACTGCATGACAGCAGGCAGCAATACAATTTTGGACATCAAACAAATTCAAACAGTGTTGTTTTCATGATTAATATTATTATTAACATTTGATAAACTTGCACTACACCATAAGACATTTGAAGCACATTAAAAATATATTTGTGATAAATTATACTGAACTTCATGCGACTTGCCAGTAATCAAACGTACAATAGAATAGGTAACTATTCACAAAGTTTCAGTTTTGATGAAGTTGGAAATTCCATAGTTACCAGAGTAATTATACTAAAAGGTAGAAGAATGAAATATTTTACTCCTCATGGGTTTTGATTGGTCTCGTGATTTAAAAGTTTAATGTTCTGTAATGTGCTATAAAGTCGACGCCCCCATGATTCATGTGAGGGGACCCTAGGAAAAACAACAAAAACAACAAAAAATGGTCAAACTGTTCATCATTACAGTACTTTTTGCACAACTTGTTCTCTAACAAGGAGCTGAATGACAAAATTAGAGCAGTGGCCTGGGCCACATTCCTGTTTAGATACTTGCTTGCAAGGTAGTGCTGCTCAATTATTAGGTGGCATATTGTTCTCATGTCAAATTGTAAAGAGCAGGATGAAGACGATTGTTTGAATACCAGTTTAATTGAATCAGGAAATTAATTGTTCAAGTTTTTGTTTAACCTTTCGTAATATTTACCATTAAGCTCCTTGTTAGAGGAAAGAAAGTTGTTCAAAAGTACTAAAATATTGAAAAGAAAGTCAAAATGTGTGGAATGTACAGTTTTAGTGCATTTTAGGTTCATCTCGAAATTTAATCCGAAAGCCGATGGCGATTATCCCTATCTTTTTGTGCATAATGTATGTATTCTAATCACAGAAAAAGTTATTTTGTATGTTGCACATTTGTGTCTCTTCCCTGAATTTTACCTGCTCTGTGTTATTTAAAATACTTGCCCAATAGGAGCTATATTGCTATATAGTGGAAATGGCCTCTGTCCTTAAGTAAAATCCCTTTATTAAATGTATTAAGTGCTGTGAGCATGTAATGCATTGGCATTAGTATACTTAGAAAACAAATAAATTATATCACTCATTTTTGTGTTCATGATTTGATAGTAACATTTGATATATTCCTGAATAAAGGCTATCAAACGATGGCTGCTCCGATTGACTTTTGCATAGTTTTGTTTAGAAATAGTTCAATTTCATGTCTTGTTTTACTATGTACCTGCCTTTGCTCTCATCCATGTTCCTTGCACATTAGGCGAGATAGGCAATCTAGGGGGCACCAAAAATAAATCGTATAATATAATTATATTCAACAAAGTATTACCATTAACTTTCAATTAAAAAAAAAAGAGTAAATTGAAATAAACAAATAAGTGTAGAGGAGCAAAGTGAAGTAGATTTTTCTGAGAATTTATTATTATTATTATTACGTCAGCCTAGGGTGTGTTTCTAAACTAATGGGACAAGAGCCAACGGACGTCACTTACTCTCTGACATGATTGATTAGACATCTAAACAATGAAAAACTTGCATGACAGAATTCTGACGTAACAATACTCCTCCCTAGCTTCTAGCCTCAGTGTTGCTAGTTTGCTTTGGCATGTACAGTAAGATATCGTTCACCATTCACCAACAACTTAAAATATGACTAATTGTATAAAGTATAGAATATTGAATATAATCTCGAGTGTCATTAGCATGAAAATCAGTTTGCCACGGTATTCAGAAGCAACAATACTACCTAGCTTCCAAAGTCTGTTCCTATTTTGCTCTGAGAACGTGTAAGGCAGCTCTATGGACAATTCCAAACATCCGGCATATCTGATATTTCCACACCTTACACGGTGGGAAAAAAAAGCGCCGTATTGTATTGCTTTTGCCTGTGACTAGCATGCAAACCAGGCAGATTGTTTTAGTAGTCAAACGGCATTTCATCACATTTAGAAATTAAAATAATCCTCAGCAATCAAATTACAATGATCTTAAATCCAATCCTTTTCAATGACCGGGGAGTTTCCTTTCACCGACTTGACAGCCATTTTGACGTGAATATACGCACAGAATTGTCAATAGTGAGCGTTTACCAACAACTCAAAATCGTACCAAAGTATATATAGACCGTCTAATCAAAACCATGAGTGTCATTACTGTGAAAATCAATATGTATTACTTAAATGTTTGTGTTTCCCTTTACTTTTTGTTTGCAAATATTTTTGTAGCAATTGTTGCCGAGGTGTGTGTACTGTAGAACTTGTCGTCTAGGGATGTTGGGGTCTGTCTTGGTGTTCAAGGGCTATATGCCCCTTGTCGGTGGCCACACTCCGAAAGTTTCCGGAGGATTGGCACACTAATTAGTTCTTGTGAACACGCGATTGCAGGGCTAAGACATGAGACGTAAGGGGTGGTATTGGGATTGGGCCAAAATCTAGGCTAGGCATCTAACCTAAAATGCCACATTGCCTTGGGCCAGCACTGGCAATCACAACCGCCAAACCACAAATATGCAGAAGTCACTTGTACACTGACACTGATTACACTGATTAACAACACACACGCACACACCCACCCTGCTATAAACTCCTCCAAGCATCTCATTTTTCAACCTGTCCTTTTGCTTGTGATTAGTTTTAAAAACAATCACCAAACAAAGAGATCATTGTACACAACAATCTAAATAATGACGCCCACTGTGGTAAATTGACAAACAAACAATCTGTGAGGACCTATATGGACAGTCTGGGTAGTATTTACTCTTTCGTCACTAAGTGTCAGGGTGTGTAGGTGTTATTAGCCAGGCATGAAGAACACAATTCAGGTATTTTAAATTTTAAGTTTTCAGCAGGACCATGAAAAGGTGTAGCCATACTAATTCTCATCAGGAGGCTATTAGGAATTATTTTTTTAGGTCAATGGGTACTTTATGTAACTTGCAAAAAAGCTGTTGTAAGTAAATTGAAACTGAAAGTGAGTTAGATCAGCTTAATTGTCAACATGCCAATGAAACCTGGCAAACAAATGACAGGCATGTTTCTTTAGTGCTGCCTTCTTCCTGCTAGCATAAGAGAATAACAAAGCTTGTTTTTTATGACATAGTTACTGTATGCATATAATTTGTTTAGTATTGTAAGTGTAGTTTACAGTGTTTCACATTGAGGGTGATTTCATATCTGTAGTTCACAGTAGGTGGGCTTGTAAACAATGTGCTTTTCCCCACTGGTTTGGTTTGTGTTGCCATGGTAATTGTGTGCCAAAATGTGTCACAACAAACCGATGTCGCTGTCTCCTCTTAATGGTATAAAGTAGAGTAGACTCAGAGCCCCTCCCAGATAACCGTGCTTCTCACCTCTAAAGAAATTCATCTAAGCCAATTGTTTCTGGAATCTCGTTATTTCTCCTCCACTTGGGGCAGGATCTCATCCCTGATTCGGAGAGGGTACTCCACCCTTTTCTAACTTAGGAGGAAGTACTGATTTTCATCCCAACCGGTTCACACTCGGCTGCGAACCGCTCCAGCGACAGTTGGAGATTGCGGGTTGAAGAAGCCATCAGTACCACATCATTTGTAAAAAGCCGGGATGCGGTACTGAGGCCACCAAACCGGACCGCTTCAACACCTAGCCTGTCATTTCTGTCCATAAAGGTTATGACCAGAATCGATGCCAAAGGACAGCCTTGCCGGAGTTCAACCCTCAGTGGAAGTGAATCCGACTTACTGCTGGCAATTCAAACCAAACTCTGACATCAGTGGTACAGGGACCAAACAGCCCATATCAGGAAGTTTGGTACACCGCACTCCCAAAGTACCCCCACAAAACTTACCGAGAGACACGGTCAAATGCTTTCTGCAAGTCCACAAAACACATTAGACTGGTTGGGTGAACACCCATGCACCCTCAAGGACCCTGCCAAAATAAGTATTTGGTCTCTTATTTCTCAGATCTCTGTCTATTTATAGAACGTTTAAAAGTCCCTCACACACACACACCCAAACAGCAGAATTAATTAGCTCTCAGGAGGGTGGAACTGAAAATTACAATCTCTTACTCTGTGTGTTAGTGGCCAATGAGTAGCCTGAGCATCAAGGAAGAAGGAACATAATCCTCTAATTTGAATGATCGCAACATGAATGCTTAATGATTGTAATTGTTGCATGCTATGTGAAGCAAATGAACCTGTCAGACGGGTGAGTAACGCAAACACATGCTGCATAAAGTGAATGGATAGCAACTGACACGCATAATTCTTCAGACATTCGGTAAAAAGAGTGATTTCATCGATAAGAAGAACAAAGGTAAATACAAACCCCCTCCCCTTTCTATTTTTGTACATTGTCTTAGTTGAAATATATAGAAACATCACATTTTTTGTGTTAGTTTTCGAGCACTATAGAAGATGGATGGATGATTTTCTGTGTTACAAGGAAGCTTTTTAATTTAATATGATTTCAATTTTTTTCTACAGTCAGGATGAAATTACTGAAGGCCATCAGATTCATTTTTCTTCTTCTGGGTGCCTTTATCTTTTTCTGGAATAAGGACTACACACAGTCTTCAAACTTGTTTTATAAAGTAAGAATTTAAAGCAATCAATTAGCAAAAATTGTAAACACATTACAAATTATTCTTTAATAACACATTTGGAATGAGGATTTATGTGTCATAATTTGCAGCTATTTTGTGGCAAGTAGAAAAGCCTTAGCAATGCATTTTTAACTGCAGTGGAACAGAATGATGTATTTATCTCACAAATGTATTTGAAAAGCTCTTATTTGCTGTTTGCTGCTGTATAGTCAAAATTATTCAGCTATTGCAAGAGTGGAAAAAAAATAGAGATGAGAATGAGAATGACATAAAGAAACATTTGTAAACAGTGTAAACCAAACTGAAGTAAAGGGAATTTATTGAAGACAACAAAACATATATGACTCAAGCGTGTTTTTTGTTTTTGTACTGTCCAGGAGCTCTCATATAGAAAACTAATCCACAGTCATGGCAGAGAAAAAAGGAATGGTAAGTAGTGTTTTAGTTGGGAACTTGACTAGAGTGGAGTAAGTCAAGCAATTTGCTAATTAAACGATGCCTGAAACTGTTTTTTGTTTGTGTTTGTTTGTTTGTTTGTTTGTTTGTTTGTTTGTTTGTTTGTTTGTTTCATTCCCCCCTCTCAGCCATAGAAAACTGTTCTCCAGCAAATTGCTCGACAGGATCAGTGGACATATTCATCTCACTTGACTCTCGAAACTCTCCGGCAATTGAGTTCATTAATCAACTGCGGGATCTTCTGGAAAATTTCACCTTACCATTCACTATCACAGAGGATTTATTACTGCTGAATAGCTTAAATTTGACAACAGGTGACAGTCTTGCCAACTTTCCACTGTCATTTATTTTTGTGTTTTAGTTAATCTGTTAGCTATCGTGTCATGTTAATTTCTTTTCAGCCTGCTTTCAAAACTCTACTGGGGTCCAGCAGTGTCATTGTGAGAATGACTTTTTCTGGTCAGCTGACATTTGTAACATCTATGGTGCATGCAGAAATACTCTCACACAAACCTGCGACTGCATAAATGGAATTCCAAATAGGCAGTTCTGTGAACCAAGTAAGTGTCGCATATATGAAACAATTCCAATAATATTAACATATATTAACGTATCATCTAGGGTGAACAAGGGTCCATTTCACAAAGCAGGTTTAGTGAGAACCCTGAGTCTGTTAACCCTGAAATGTGGGAAACTGCGTTTTCCTTTTAAGAAAAACTGAAACCAGAGGGGAAAAAAAGAGGTAACTCTAGCCTGTTTCATAAAAAGATAGAATTTAAGCTCTCAGTCAGTTACTGTAGTACCACAGTCTATGAACCAAGCCTGGTCGGTAACAGGTTTATCACAATGAACCTCAAGGTTCTCTCTGTGTCCGCCTTCTTTCAGCCAGACACAACACATTTCATTTCCTCATTCATTCAGTCAGAAAGGGAGTTTTGGCGTAACATAGTTCTTCCGTCACTTATGTAAAAAACAACAAAAAAAAAAAACATCAATAGGCCTATAATAAAAGTCCACTTTTTTCACAAACATGGCGTGTCCTTTTGACAAATGATCCCGTTGATGAAGGTGCACTGTAAAAAGTGAATTGTTGAACCAAATTAAGATTACAAATTGAATTGTTGACGAACTTAATACAATTGCTTCTATTTGTAACACACAATAGAATCAAATTAATTTAAGTGAATATCCATCCATTTAAATTTACGCATTGACCCAAGCAGCAACATTCTCCCCCGCCGCCTTCGTCTATGGGAAGCTGCTGCGGTGTTGCACTTCTTTCTAAAGACATGTTCAAATTCGCCATATGATCGCATTAAGATTTCCATCTGAGAGGGGTATAACAATAAATAAATAAATAAATAAATAAATAAATAAATAAAAACCGAAGCAGAGGGGGGCGCCAAACTCTGCTTCTCTTTTGCCATGGTGACTCATCGAATCAGGGCTCCATTGATGTGATGTGGGAAGTCTAGATGAAACTACTCTGCGTTGATTAAACTAACACAATCAGCTGCCCTGGAACCGAAAACGCAGATTTTCCTATCTCATTGGTTCCACACTATCATAGTTAATCAATTCTGTTCCTAAACCAGTTTTCCCTCCCATTCTCGAAAAGCCTGTATGTTGGGTCACCCATATCTGTTGGAAAGAAGTGAAGGAGGAAGTGAAGGTCAGGAAAAGTGAAGAACATGTTTCTTTTAATTACAAAGAAAGAAGAAGTAAGGCGACATTTTATCTCATTATTTAGGGTTGTCACACCTAGTGTGTACCAGTTTTTAGCAGTGAATGTGGCACCTTGGTACAGTCCTACAGCTTAGGAGTGTTAAATGTGAACTCCAAAAACAAAACTGAAAGTTCAAAATTTAATTCACAGCAGTGAAGTATGAAAGTAGAATAACAGTCTCCCAGTTCTCCTTATAAACAGACACAACATAGAAAGTCCAAATACAGATTGGTAAATGAACCCAAACATGATGTAAATAATAATAAAAATCAAATGAACATACTTACAAATGGCATCGATTGATGAATGAGACTTAGCAATATTTACACAGTTACACTGGACTACGTATTATGCTTTTAGTATGAAGAACAACACACACTGCTTCTGGTGGTGGATGACCACTGATTTAGCCATCGGTACACACAAACGTTCATTTATTACTATCACATAAGACACTCTACTAACAAATTCTGTTGCACCAGATATTGACTAATGTTAGTAATGCACTTACCATTGTATATATATGTTGCTCCTCACTTTGTTAAATGAATTCATTTGTGAGTGTATTTCTTTAAATAAGGTTGCCACTTTTTTTCCCCATATGAGATTATATGGCTGTAAACTGTAACTGTAAACGTTTATGTTGAAATGTCTCTGAATTTCTTTCCATGTGACTGTGTTAACTGTTTGTGCTTTACAGTTACCATCGCACCACCCATATCAGGTACGTTTGTTTTTTTTACATTACTGCAAAGGTACCCTTTTAGATCAGTTACGCTAAAATTTCAGATCTAACATTCATATATCAGTGAAAGACATTTATGGTCTGAAATATTCTTATTTTTTTGTTCTTAGAACTGTACTAGTTGTAAAATGTCATCTAAGTTTAAGCTAATGTGGTAAATACCAATGGACTGCAGTGCACATGCATCCACCAACAATATATAAATTAGGCTGGTGAATTTAGGTTATCAAGGCAGGGAAGCAGACAACCAATCAACTTAAAAGCAGTTAAATGTCCAACTTATTTTTGCTGGGTAAAAAAAAAATGTGGTATTTGTCTTCCTTTTAGCATGTCCTTGTCCTAGTTTTACATTGTACAGCAACTTGTTTCTTTTCCACAAGAGGGTTCATTCATTTTATTATTTACTGATGTGTTAAACACAGGTGTCAATTGGAAACCCCTACAGATCTTAAATACACATGGACACAATAGTTGCAAAAGTTCTTTTTACAGTAAAAATTGTAAAATACAAACAAATAACTGAGTTGAGCCAGTAGTTTACAGAGACGGTATACCGTTTTTGATACACTAGTGCCTTCCCAGTGACGGTTACAGCTTGATTGACACCTGGGTTTCTCTTTGCATCACTTATTAAATTAAATATTAAATATTCATTTTACCATTCAACATTCTGGTCTCTATTTTTGCGACCAGAGCAAATCTGTGCAGAGGCGGGTTTGACCGCGTGTTCGTAATTTTGCGGATGTGTGCAAGCCGGCTTATTTAAAAAGAGACAACTTGTGCAGAATCTTGTCTGCTTGTGCCTTCATCAAATTCACCAAAATCACATCAGACCAGCAGTATACCTACTTCGCCAGACTTTAGACCTGATCCCACAGCAGGCGCCAGGTTAGCCATTTACGCATATGTCTATGAAAATAGGCATAAGCTAAAATGACAATGAATGGTCCTAATGTAAATTCATGCCTGTTGTCATGTCTCCTGTGCTCTTCTTCAGCATTAGTGGACATTTTTCTGATTCTGGACCCTAGACCAGATGGCACTAAGCCATTAGACATCATTAATCCACTGAGGACTGCTGTGGTTGATGTCGTTGTACCATTTGAGATAGAAGAGGATGTAATACTGATAAGCTGGAATTTGACCACAGGTGAGAATTTCTGTCAGTTGATTGGTCTCCTGGACAAATTTGCTGGCCTTTCTAATTTCACGTATTAGGTTACTCATTATGTGACACCAATATCATTTTAGCCTGCTATCCAAACTCTACTGGAGAACCTCTGTGTCGGTGTGAGGATTCATTTGGATGGTCATGTGACATCTGTAACACTTTTGGTACATGTAGCACTTCAAGTACACCGACATGTGACTGCATACATGGATTGCCATCATTTGGACAGTTCTGTGAACCAGTTTCAAGTAAGTGGATCTTCATTGAAAGTGTTGAAATAACAAGAGCCTAATAAAAGTTAAGCATTGCATGTCTGTTATTCTAGTTAATTCCCTCTGCTCATCCTGCTTTCCCGTTTATGTTTTGTTGTCATTTTTGGTCCACAGTTATCTCCCCATGTCCATCACCACTAATAACCGAAATAGGTATTGACTATGTTTGCATTATTTCACTATTTCACTAGGGATGTAACGATATCCAAATGTCACGATACGATATCACAATATGAAGCTCATGATTATCACGATATTGTGGGGAGGTTGGTGATATTTGCTGTCATTTTTTTTTTCTGTACTTCTCCGCAGCATCAGTAAACTTGGTTCTCAACATACGTACATTCAGTACTGATATAAATGAAATTATTGAAGGACTAAGAAATTCTGTGGCTAATTTACCATTAAACGTCACGATTGAATTAATACTGACCAACTTTATTTTGACCACAGGTGAGAATATTTTTCATTTTTATTGGTCTCTGTTTTACAATTTTCTATGATTCAGCGTTGGGGTGTCGATTTGTTTTCAGTCTGCTATATCGACTTTAATGGTGAAGAACAGTGTGAGTGCGGGGAACAGTATCTATGGCCGTGTGGGGTCTGTGAAACATTTGGCGCATGCAACAGTAGTGATACGCAAACTTGTGATTGCATAACAACGATTCCTCCAGACGGGATATTATGTGTACCAAGTAAGTGCAGCTACTCTCAAGATATTTCAGAATCAGAAGAATTTTATTCATACAAAGTACATTATAATATGTTCACTATGTATATAACATTTTTTTCCACTTTTTCTCCTCAGGCATCCCCGCTGCATGTCCAACAGAAAGTAATGTATCTGTAATTTATATAACTACTTTGTATAACTAATTATAAGTACATTTTCATTGGGGCTGATACACTTTGAATTAAGGTAGACTGCAATATTTGAAAATAACATCCTTGACACAATCTTTTCGAACTTCCTTTCGAAAAACACCACTCAGATCTCAACACCGCTACAAACAGATCATGTTGTTGTTTTCAGCTAGCTGAGAGCAAAAATAAAAGAACTGACTTCACCTCCTGAAAGTCATTTTGTGAACCTGAGTTATATTTTGTGAACAAATAATAGAATGATTGTGAACCTTTTTTTATTCAAGTTTGCTCTACAATTCACAGGTCCACCTACAGTTCCCCCGACAATAGACGGTAAATGATTTACATACGATTGCTTTTTTATCACTAAAATAATTGGACTAACTTCACAAATCTGCCTGTTCATTATTCGTGAGGTCATTGTCTCAAATTTGCAGTTGAGTGTTGTCTCAAAACTTCAGTTGAGAACAAAAATAAAGGAACTGACCTCACCGTACAGGAGTGTCCTCCTGAAAGTCATTTTTTGAGTTATATTTGTGAACAGAAAATAGAATGTTTGTGAACTTTTTCTTATTCAAGTTTGCTCTATGATTCACAGCTCCAGATACAGTTCCCCCGATAAGAGACGGTAAATGAGTTACACACAATTGCTTTTTTTAAATTTATTTATTAATTAATTTTTTTTCATCACTAAAATAAGGGGACCAACTTGTATTGACAATCTGCCTGTTCATTTTAGTGAGGTCATTGTCACTCACCATGGATATGGAGTTTGAAGACGCATTTAATGACGAAAATAATAATATTCATCAGATGTGTTTACATTCTGTAAGTTGTAATTTGTTATGAACTCTTCAAAGAGTGCTTATAATTGTTGAGGAAATAACTGTTGCTGTGCTCACTGTCTCAAACAGATTAGAACACAATCTAGGATACACATCCCAGGTCTACAGTCATCGGAACTTTTAGCCTTCAGGTAAATTTAATTGTTTAGTTTGAAATTCTTCAATTGTTTTCACTTGTGGTGGGTGGACTGATCCAAATATCGATAATATCGACAGCAAGTCTGTATCAATGTTGGATTGATACTATTGAGCTAAGATCAATACAGTAGTTTTAGTTTCGCTCTTATATGCACCACTTCAGTGTCGTCAAACAGGTGACTCATCAAGCAGGCCCCTATGCCCATCCCCTTTCAAAAGTGTCGGTATTGCCAATACTGGCCATGCATTTATTGATATAGGATTGATACTAAAATATGCATTATTGTGCACCACTACTTTTTTTTTATGTATCAAAAGCTGTCTTTTCAGTCTGCACTCAAACCAACAAACATATCTGATATCTTAAAATTGTGAACACTTTCTAATATTGACGCCTTCTTAAAATAATCGCCTCAGTCATTTTTTTTTTTCCTGATTTTTCAGGAACACAAAAAAATTGAACCATTTGCATCATGAGGAGATGATTTGGGCAAAAAAATAATTGCGATTGATCAGAGCTAGTCCCGCCCAGTGCCCGTCTACTGATGAAAGAGAATGACAGATGAAATTCTTTCATTGGGTACAAGGGACAGGAGTGACTTAATTCAATATGAAATAATTGGATCCATCCATCCAACTTTTTTTACTTTATTCGGGTTTATACGACTAATAAATATCGAAATAATTAAATAAAGAAAAGAAAAAATAAATACAAAAAGATTACATATTGACATAATTAAATGGGGAATAATTTTTTGCTCGCTCCAAGCCCTCTATATAAGTTGCTGTTATCAAGTTCTCACATTGTTTCATCGGCTTTTCAATGCTTTTATATAGGCCTGGTAGCACCATTGTTGACTTTGAAATTACTGCAAATACTGCAATTCAAGACCCAGACGTTGAAGCACTTCTAGCGGGAATACTCAATGACCTGAGAATTGCGCTTCCTGTGATAGTGGACAGTAAGTAACGTTGATGTTCTCAACAGAACACAATGAGAGACCTTGTCGTATTGTCTTACCATGAATTGTCTCGAAAAATCTCATATGGTATTATTTTTTATTTTTTTTATCAAAGGTGATGTTGAATTAACACCCAATCCAAGAACTCTATTTTTCCAAGATACTGTGACTTTGACATGTGGCCCACCACCAGAGGCACTCAACTTTACCATCACTTCATCAGTATGGACGCGTGATGGTGTTGTAATAAATGAAGATGATCAACACATCTTTTCACAAGCTAATGAGGTGGAAACGCTTACGATCACAAATTTTTTTAGCACTGATGAAGGTAAGAAACACTCGAAATCTATTATGCGCTATTAAAATGAACACGTAAAATGTACGTATGAGTCTAGTAGTACATATTTGTAATTTGCTTGCACCATTTGAGAAAAAAGCAACAATATTTAAACCCTTGATGTAATTTAAATAATTTTGTCTTTATTGTCACCTGCCACTTGCTGGAAGAGTTAGAAGTGGAGTCTTTGATTCACCAAACAATTTCATTTCAGGACTCTATGTGTGTCAGCTGTTTGATGGGTTCTCGAGTTTCCGGCAGAGCTCGAATGAAAGAATAATTCTTTCGGTAACACCCACAGTCCAGGTGTTGCCCCGCCAAAACACTATCTTGTGTGAGGTTGGGCAGCAAGTGTCAGTGCAGTGCTTTGTCCAGGAGCCTTACCAGGTGGTGTTTCAAGGAGTCCCAAATTCAGGTAAAACCTAAACAGAAACTAATATGCAAAAACAATGTTTTGCATTTGTGAAGTTCTCATTTATTTTTTTGTCCCAACCCAGGAAAAAGAACATATTCCAGCATAAAAATCTAATTCAACAGAATTTCTTTTTTCAAAATTGTTCCCCAGTGTAATATACCTTACCTGGTGCTGCATTTCATTAGTGTCTCACAGTTAAGAGGTTCTGGGTTCCAATTTTGGTTCAGGCCTTTCTGTGGGCATTTGGATGATCCTCTTTTATAGGTCTCACCAAAACAAAAATTTGCTTTTCAAAGTTTTTTTTTTTTTTTTTTTTTTTTTTTAACTTAAATTGATGTAAATAATTACCGTATAACTTTCACAGTGTTGAGTTTTGTTTGTGCATATTTAGAAAGTGGAAACAGCATCCAACAACTGATAACTATCACACAGGAAGACTGTGATAATCAAGAAATAATCATCACTTGTCAAGAGATTGGATTTTCTCAATTCGCAAGCAACACAACATTGCGGTTGATCAATGATGGTAAGTATTGAGCCAAAAAAGACAACACAATTAATACTATGCTGTTAAACTTTTTGATGTTCCATCACTTTGGTCAACATCAATTGTCGTTGCAGGTGAATTCACATGTGTTGGTGATCCAGAATTTGGAAATGGATTTTTAAATGAAGTGGGTAGAGCTTCTTGTGAAATAAATGAGGTGGGAGAGAAGACTGCCATTTGCAACGTAAGTGGAGAATGGGAAAATCGAGATGATAACTGCACCCTCCAGAGGATTGCGCAACTACTCACACAATCTGAGGTGAGCTGATTGCCTTGTTATAGGAGAACCAGTCAGATCTTTGTACTTTAGTGGTGCAACGGTTCACAAAAGTCACTGCATGAGGCAGTGAAATCACAAATGATCTACAATCATTTTAGTACAGTGTAAGGACTGGAAACCTGTCAACATTAAATGGATCATTTCATGGTTCTGTATAGAAATCTCGAGTCAGGTATTGATGATGGCATCTGTTATTGTTCTGAAATTTTAGTTTTTGAATGAAACAACTTTGCCCGAGTACCTAGACGATCTCAGCAATGCCACTATCGAACTGAGTGACGAAGTGACTCCATCGCCAAACAACATTGAGGCCATCGTTACAATTCTCAACAATGTGGCCAACTTTGTAACAATAACTGTTTTCACGTTAAGTCAGGCATCTATGGAGGTATGTGCGTTCTTCTTACGTCATCTCACACAAACGATCTTAAAACAAGTAAATACTGTTTCTCTTTTTTTTCCCTTTCACTTTAGGATGTCCTTTTAACTGTAGGTGTCCTTACCACAGATCCGGCAATAGAATCATGGAACAATCTTAACCTTGAAGCTGTCACAGATTCTATAGACTCAAGAACCGTCACTCCCAGAAACGAGAGTGTCAGTTCATTATTGTTGTTTTCTCTTGAGGGTATAACGCGAAGGCTTGTCAATGCCTCCTTTGGAATTGTAACACCTTTGATTCTCTTGAACAAAACTACATTCATCAACAATTTCAACGGGGACTTTAATTCTACAGTGGAGATAGACATACAGGAGGCTAATGGAGCAACAAATCTGACTGTGATAACCTTTGAATCCTTGGATAATGTACTTCCCCCAAGAGATGAGAACAACTCTTCGGGCAGGGTCATCAATGGGAGAGTCGTACTTGTTCAGTCTGACACCATCATCGACAATGTCACTTTCACATTTGACATTGTCAATGACAGTCTGGGAAACCCACAGTGTGTGTTCTGGAACTTTTCCCTCTTCGGCGGTCTTGGAGGATGGGATGATGAAGGCTGCGAGCTTGTTGTCAGAGAGGATGAAACAGTCACATGTCAGTGTGACCACCTGACCTCATTTTCAATGCTCATGTCACCTTTTGTTCCAAATATTGATATTTTGAGTTATATAACCTTCATTGGTGTCGGCATTTCCATGGCATCCTTAGTTCTGTGCCTCTTGATAGAGACGTTTATATTGACCAGACCTAGAAAGGATGAACTATCACAGTTGCGCAACATTTCCGTTCTTAACATTGCACTGTGTCTATTGATTGCAAACATTTGGTTCATTATTGGATCAAGTATCTCGGAAAATAACCAAAAGAATCGAGGTGCATGCACCGCTGCTACCTATTTTATCCATTTCTTCTACTTAGCCCTCTTTTTCTGGATGTTGAATTTTGCCATGTTCCTGTTATATCACACAGTCAATGTTTTGACTGCAAACCTGTCTAAAGCAGTTATGCTGGTTATTGGATTTTCTGTCGGTTATGGGACGCCACTGATTATCGCAGGCATTACTATAGCTGTCACTGCACCATCCAATACTTATATTCAAGAAAATGTGATCTGCTGGCTCAATTGGAACCAGTCCAAAGCGCTGCTGGCATTTGTGATCCCGGCACTTCTTATTGTGTTTATAAACATTATAATTCTAATTGTGGTGCTGGTTAAAGTAGTGCAGAGTCGAGGGATGCGAAGCAATGTACAAAGCGATAAGAAACATGTTTTAGTTGCAGTTGCCCAGACCTTGGCCGTCCTCACACCGTTTTTTGGAATAACTTGGAGTCTTGGAGTGGGAACCCTAATTAACCCATCTAATATCGGAATCCACATTGCCTTCGCCTTCTTCAATTCTCTGCAGGTGAGTTTCTGATACAATTTGACTATATTTTAATCAGAGGTGTGTATTCCCGTCATTACTGACGGATGCCCGTTTTTCTGCCGAATGATGAGATCCTTTAAAAAATAAATAAATAGTGGCAGACTAGCACTGACGGAATTTTTTTTTTTTTTCATTCGTCAGTGTAACCGTCGTCAGTCCATCACTGACAGACAACCGTTTTGCTGACGAGTGATGGACTGACGTCCACCTCTGTCTGTTGTTCCTAAAATAGTGGTGACAGAGTGATAATGGAAGCATGGTTATAATATAGAGTGATGGACTGCTGGACTAACAATTACAGTTTGGTTTGACTTAATAAAATGACGGAGTGACGATGGAATGCTGCCCAGACAAATGTCAAATGACGGACCAGCAAAATTTTGTAAAATGCCCACCTCTGATTTTACTGTATGTATTTTTAAATGTTTTTAAAATATATTTATCTGTTAATTCTCATGCATCCAGATTATGGACAGATTAAGTTTTGTATTAGTACTGAAATATTAGAACATAAAGAAGACCAACCGCATTTGAATAAGCCCATGCAACATTTAAATCGTGGGAGTTTAACCTCAATTAGTTTAATTTTGCAAAAATAATGTCTTAGCTTGAAAAGACTAAACACATTGGACAAAGACATTTTAATGACCTGCCATAAAACATCTATCGATTCATCCATCAATTGTTTTCCACCCACCCGGGGTCAAGTCGCAGGGGCAGTAACTTCTTAAGCCCAGACTTCGCTCTCTCCCAGCCACTTCATCTAGTTCTTACAAGGAGATCCTGAAACGTTCCCAGGCCAACCAGGAGACAATAGTCTCTTCAGTATGTCCTGGTTTGTGCCTGGTGCCTCCTCCTGTTGGGAAAGGAGGCATTGTAATCCAACATGCTGCAGCCACGTGGCTCCTCTTAATGTAGAGAGTCCCTTCTGGATCGCCAAGATTTTCACCTTACCATTCTAATAAAAGTCTTCTATAAAGCAATCCGATGTTGGCATTCTTCTAACACCCTTATGGGCCAACTAGAAGTCTGCTTGCAGTTCCTGACAAATGTACACATTGTACGCTTCGATTTCCCGTATGGACTCTAGAAAATTATTTTCTGCTTCCACCCTGTCAAAGACCCTGCACCTCTTGCGCACCAAATTGGCAGTGAAGCTAATCGTCAATGGCGCAAACCTTCAGTTTCAAACTGGGCATGTTTGCAAAAATGCCAGGATAAAGAAAACCCCGCCTATGCATACAGTTCGGCCACGCTTTACGCCGGACTTGCACTAAACACTAATATAGAGCCCTCAGTGTTCGGTTTTCTACTTTATGCATGTAAGGCGTCACCATGGCTACCTATCCAATTGAACCACTTTATAATTTTCACTTGCATTGATCATATTGTGCAAAACAACCGAGAGTTAAAACAATAAATAAATTTTAAAAAAACAAATAGCATTGTAGTGTCCCTTCAAAGTTACCTGAGCTTGGGAATTGTTTATGTGGTACCAAACGCATCTAACCTGTGAATCTCTAAATCTTCTGCCTTTGTCTCTGTCGTTGCATTAGGGTTTCTTTGTATTGGTTTTTGGAACGCTCTTGGTCAAAAAGGTATGTGCTCTTCATACCAAAATGAAAATAAAAGGAACTAAATCTGAATTGGTATATGTACAGCACTTCAAGCATTTTGTGTGACTAGACGCAGCCTGAATCAACTTCCAGACATAACATTGCTATTTTTGTATGTGCTTGGTCTGAGGAAAGTGACCCTAACCCACATTGTATTTTAAATAACTGAATCGATGACTGTTTGTGGTCTACTTATGCACAGTTAAAACGCAGTCACTGTGACAAAAACAAAATCACTTCTAAATTTTTTTGTTTAGCATTTGTGTAAAGATCATATCTTATTAATACGGTTCCTGCTAAATTTATCCACTTCCGGTTGCATATAGTTGGCTAATTTTTGTACATGAACATTTTCAGGTGCGGACAGAAATCTTAAGGCCGTTTCTCAGGCTGTCTCAAGCTTCTTCTGGAAGTGGGACCAAGGTAATAACACAGTTCATGCAAATTTTGGTAGCAGTTCACATATCCTTTTTGGCAGTCATGTATTGATGTGTGGGTCTGTTAATTCTTTTAGATCACGAGTGCTGGAACTTCATCAAGTGGATGGCAGATTTTTAAGAAAAAAGGTATAAAGCGTCTTTTGAAAAGTGTGCAATGTACTCCTTATGCTCTATTTTTCCCATACAAGCCTTATTTAGCATTTTAGGAATTTGGCAGACTGTGCTGCACCATCGTGGGTATTCTGGCGGACTGAGGGTGTTTTGTTTTACACGCTCCCTGCGTACCTGAGAATTTGGTGGTTGAAAGTTGATATTTTTTGTTTTTGTTTTTTTTCTCTCAGGTGGCAACAACCTTTCATCTGATTTCAGTTCATCATCTCGCGTTGCCTGATTTTGATGACCACTGCACAAATCTTGTCTCAGACTTACCAAGCAACAAATGGTTCCAAATACTCTTTGATTGATGGAAGATAAGATGTCACAGTACTGCTGCTAAAGTATACATCAAGTCAGTTTGTAGAGAAACTTAGATGGGATAATCATTTCAGGTTTTGTAACTTTTTATTTGGTCTTCTTAAGATCTTTCTCATGTGAAATGGTTGACTTGCCTAAATGAAACTTGGGAATTACAATTGTCACAGCCCCTAGGGGGAACGTCGGTAAGCTATCTAGCTATAGTCGTACATATTTGAAAATATGAACTAATGTTCAAGTCATGAATATATTTTAAGAACTAGACTCACATAATTATCAGTTTTCATGACTTGTATAATTAACTCATTTGCTCCCAATAACTTATAAATATGTTGGGGTTTTTTAATGTTGTAAGTGTCCCAAAGAGGTATTTATACATTGTTTTGTTTTGTTTTTGTATGCTAGAGCATACAGAAGGCTTTGATGCAGCCTCTCAACTGCAAAGAACGGTTGCAGAAATGGTAGTTATTATACGAACGGCCAGCAGGTGGCAGCAGAGTATGAGATCAACCAGGGCCATGTTGGGAAAAAAAAAAGCTCTATTACTCACAATTTTAAATTGATTTGTGAAAATTGATTAAACTTAGTTATATTCTAATGCTAATTGCTGCAAAACTGAAACAGATAGAAGAATACGTTTTTTTCCTGATGAAAGAAGAGACTTTAATCTTTCTTTTGATAGGTTCCATGCTTTTATAGCAATTGAACACAATATTCTGTGGGCCTTGCAAAATCAGTCAAAATCTAGTAAAACAGCCGGGAACGAACGGGATTGCTTCTGTGAAAATGGCTGAGAGCGAATGAGTTAAGTGCCTTGCGCCAATGTATTGGAGATAGATTATACTTCATCATGAGTATGTCTATTCAGTAGTGAAATATACAGCAGCATGGGTATGTATTAAAGTGTGCCATACTGCTTTAATGTATGACTGTATTGTAAATTGTAGCTATAGGGCATTGCTTGTGTAACTTTTTAACGTGTCTTTTCTCTGTATACTTTGTATTTTAACTTTCAGTTTGTTAACGGAACTATGATGTAGAGCAGTTTTTTCCATGGTTACAAAAAAAAAAACAGAAGTGCCAGTACACATTATTACCCGTGTGTGTGTGTGTGTGTGTGTGTGTGTGTGTGTGTGTGTGTGTGGGGGGGTGTGTGTGTGTGTGTGTGTGTGTTGAGTTTTTGAACATTTTCTAGTGTCAATGTGTATGATTGATTGATTAAAATATTGAGAAACATGTCTGACTCATTTTCTGGTTAAATAAGTTGATAGTAACATTTGATGAGCAAATGGCTTAATTTTAGAGAGGATGGGAAAAACAAACACTGGACGTATTTTTCACAGTAATAATTTCATGAGAGATTTTTTTTTAACTAATTCCAAAAGTAGTCTTTAAAAGTCTAACAATTGAAAGTTGACTATTAGGTCTAGTCTCCAACTGAACATCCAAGTAAATATTTTGTACGTGTGAAGTTTTTATTATTCATAGGACACTTTTGCAAATACAAGGTCAAATATTAGTTTGACAAAAGCCATCTTTAGTTGCATGGACAATATTTATAAATTTAAAGGCATACTTGACCCATTTTCAGCGATAAAAAGTTAATATATTGAATCCCCTGTAAAAATGAAATGCTGTCATGCCATGCAAATTTTTAATGGTGCTTCAATACAAAGGTAGCGATAGAGAGCCCCACCCCCCTTTCATGAATCTGTATCAAATTTAGATGCACAGGGCATCCAGAGATATGTTTCTCTTCACCAGTTGCAGCTGAAAGGTAAGAACTGTCTGTCAATTAACTTTTTTTTTTTTCCCATGGATGCCATTAATGTAACTTTTACCTTGAATGTGTCATTTGCATCTGTAAAGACAATACTCCGTTGGAAATCTGTAGGAAAATAAGTTTGTATGTAAATAGCTCATTAATATCTCTACAGCCAGGAAAATAAATGAGGTCCTGTACAGCAATAATTAGTCTATGGTGATAATTATCTATGCAACGTAATGCACAAAGTAGTTAATAAACGACATAATCCTCATATATGACTTTGTGGAGGAATATAGGATTAATACTCTTGACTTAAGTATAAATGGTGCTACACTTCCTTGATTTTGAGGGAAAAGTGACAAGTAATCGTAATGTTAAATATTTTTCTTTTATTGATTTTTAAATGGCAAAAAAATAAATAAAATAGTGTAATCACATAATTCTTGAGAAACTATTTCATGAACAGGACACTCAATTTACCAACATGTCTGTAGTTAACCCATTGTATAATTATTAAGTGGTCCTGTACATTTTTGTTTGCTACAGTGTGGTTAGAACTTTGATGTAATGCACATAAGGATACATGTCTATTATAAAAGTTCTGTCAAATTCATGAGAAAAATGTGCAACCATGTTCTGAGACAACAAACAATGAGGTGAGTATGTCCTGCCCAATTCAAATTTGTGGTATCGCAGCTGCAGAAAAGAATGAATGCAGAACTGTTCCAAGAAGCAGAAAAACAAATTAAATGCCACTGTTTTGTTTAATTATTATACCAGACTGGCATTAAACTTGGGAGTGCCTTTTGGGGTGCACAGGATTAAAGTACAGTTGTTGAGGAATCCCACCAATATACCACTAAAGTACAAGTGAGTACAAATGATTAAATGTAATCTAAGGGTATATTTACAAATGGTTAACAGAGAATTTTGTTATTGCTGTTTTATTATAATCTGTAAATATTTAAATTAAATGTACCTGAATTCAAATTGATTTGTGATTGTCTGCGGTGTTCAGTGTAAGTTCAATGATGGGTTAGAGATGAATGTACATCCAGAAATGTACTCGTTTAATGCTATTATTTTATTGTAATGTATTGTTTATTGATGGATGATAATTTTTCTGTTAGGAACACGATGTCATCCAGCATGTTATTGTATCTGATGGGGTCTTTCTACATGTACTATCAGGTAATGATGCTTCTTAATATGTGACTGTTTCTGATATTGACTATGGTGCACATTTAAATTACTGTTAACTTAAAGTCCCTGTGAAGTAGAAATAAACATCTTGTAAGTTGGAAACACTACAGAAAAGAATACTGCTAACAAAAAACGCTGACAAATAATATTAAAACTAACCTTTATTAGTCACACAATGGGGAAACTTGCAATTTCTAATTGTGGAAATCATATATTTATATAAAACTTTTTTGGGGGGACACTCAAAGATGCTTCACAATGGATACATTATTCACATACTCACACATTCACACTCAGGTGGCAGTAAACTACGTACGTAGCCACAGCTGCCCAGCAGAAGACTGATGGGGGAATGGTGAAGAATAGTTTGATGCTATACTCACTGTATCTCCACAAAGTAGTAAGTAGTACTAGATAGTTGTCAGCTTTTGGCACGTTGTCAGCAATTATCTTCAAACTTCAATGATGTCAAGTCAAGTTTATTTATATAGCTCTTAATTACAAAAGAGTCTCAAAGGATCAAAGGGCTTCACATGCCCACAGTTAACAAATATTAACGGCATCCCCTGATCGAATCACAAGAGGACAAGAAAAACATTAAAGGAAAAATAAGAAACCTTGAGAAGGGCCCGCAAATGCTGTAATCCCACCTCCAGTAACGAAACAGTATTAACAAGAATAGTGTGAAAGTATTTGAGAAGTTGAAGCACTGCAGAAGACGTAATGTATCGAGAAACTAATCTCTGAATTCACTTTACAGGGAATTTTAACTATAGCTTGGTCGTGTATGTGTGACCGTCTGTGCATGTTTCTCTGTGTAAGGTTACCGACACGGTTGGGGAATTCAGGTCCAGAAAGTAAAGACCCTGATATAGTTTGCTTTGGCCACAGGTGCTTCTATTCAACTAGCGGGAAAACAAGCTCATCTCCACTTGTTGAGTAAAAGCATCTGTGGCTAAAGCCAAACTATGTCAGGGTCTTTACTTTCTGGACCTGAATTCCCCAACCCTGTGTAATTAACCCTAACCCGTGAGTCAGAGTCGCCGTGCGAAAGTCACATTTTGTATGCATCATGATGACACCTGAAAAATTGAAATTTTTTGGAAATGATGGAATGTTTTGTCCTTGTGATTTGCAGGCTTATGCTGCTGGTATGTATTACTACCACCTCAGTTTTTCTATATGGTCTCTTTCTGATCCAGCTGCCAAGTGTCCAAGAAATTTCAAATTAGTGCCTTGATAAAATTAGAGAAATATATTTTGCATTTATTGAGATACCGTATTTTAAGATGGTTTGCTAATATTTCTCTAGGGACATACTACGTCGCTGAACTTCTGGTGGAAAGTAATGTCACACTGCAAGCCCAGACCATCATGTCAGTCTTGAATGCAACAAGTAATCTCCAGGGGGCCGGTGACAATGGAGCATTCTACACAATGACGCTTGATGACAGAGCAATGGTTGCAGGTACATCATGCAAATCACTGATTAGGTTGTACTGGCACACAGCTAAGAAGAACAAAGAACATTGCAACCAAGTCCAATCAAAACAAATCATGCTGTTGGAATGAGGAACTAAAGTCTGGCACTATTATGGAACAACCTTTTTTTTTTCTTTTAGACCATATAAATATATTGTGTTTGTTTTATTACACTGTACTGTATGTCAAAAAGCAGCCTCTGTTTCCTATTCTAGAATGCCAAATTTTTGGTGATGAATACGCTTGCAACTGTTCTGATGGGTACATTTGGAGCAACGAGGTGTGCAACAACCTAAACTGCTGCAGTGAAACTACGTGCAAACACAATGTGTTGATAATCACACCAGTTTGCGTTGCCAAGGTCCAAGGTAATAGATTGCCAGAGGTGGGATTCAACTAAAAAAAACACATTTATCGAATTAATTTGAGGCTATGTAATTAATCACAATCATATCTTACTGAGAACACAACTCCGGACTGAATAAGTTATATTTTCCATTACAATACAAACAGAAACAACAGTCTGTTCTCCATCCCAGTTGATGTTTACTGTGAAATTGATACATAAAGATAATTTGCACTGTATATCTATACTTATTAAAATTACCAACACAATGTACATTGCCAACATTTTACACACATTTACAAACAAAAAAATAAATCAATTAAATACATTTAAAATCAAAGGAAATAAACTCCAATACCGTATAGTGAAACTGATTTAAAAACAAAAAAATGCTTAAAAAAAAGAATAGTTAACCTGTAAACAAAAGCATTTATACTTGGGGCTGACTTCCTGCAGCAAAGTACAGCAGGAATCCTGCAGGATGATGACGATGGTGAGGTCATAACTAATCATCAACCATCTCTACAGTTCACCTCACTGGAAATTCGACACTGAATGGAACCACATGGGATTCAAACAGAACTAAAGAGGTACGCAATTGTAATTACATTTTTATTTAGAAATATAAAAAAATCAACACAATTCATACTGGTTTCCTTTTTAAAGCTTGAATCTGCCTTTCAAGGACTTAACGGTTTTGAAGGTCTGAACATTACCAGCTTGAGGTATTGTACTGAACAAATAAATCATATTTATTGAAATGAAAAAAAAATCAGTGTTGTGACATATCTAACTGTTGTCTGTTGCAATGCAGTATCGGTGCACTTAAACATATTTTCACATTTTGCAAATGAATAAAAACATATTTAATTTAAAATCCTTTTATTTCTTTTCTTATATTTCATTTTTCCTATCAAGGAGATCAAGTTTTGATGTATCGTTTGTTAGTGAGCACAAACCATAAAGTCGTCTTTAAACAATGGAAGTTTTTCATCAAATATGTGTTTTTGAGCTTTTCTCAATCTTAAAGGCTGTCCAACAGTTCTGTGGACTTTGAGGTGGATTTTAGCCTCAAATTTGAAACGTCGAAACTCCAACGCATTGTGTCTGATTTGGAAGCCAGCCTTGGAGCTGTTTTCAGCATCAACTCTGTTGGCGAGTAAAAGTTTATTGTTGTTGTTTTTTCCCATGTTGATTTGTATTAGGGATGTAACGATAATGGCAATATCGTGATATCGTGATATTAAAACTGTCACAATATCGTCGTCATGTTCACGATATTTAAAAGCTACACATCTGTTAGAAAAAAGTCAGGTTGATTTTCATTTGTTTTTTGTTCTAATACATTTTCCACACCGTTGTCTTTCTCACATAGGCATGGTAACCATAGAGCCAACAGACCCTTTCGTACCTTACATGTCTGAGTTGACACTGAAATGCACTTTGGAGGAGGCATCGGACAGCTCCGGCTGGAAAATCAGTAGGATGAATGAGTGCTATGAGCTTCACAATCGCAGTGTTGTGAAAGTGGATTCAAACTGTGGCACAAACGAAAATAAATCTTGCACTGCTGTCACACTTCGGAGTGTAACAAGCCTCTGGGCAGGTGAGTGCGGAGATTTCTTACGACAAAGACAATTAACCTCTGGGAAATTTAAATCATCTCCATTTACCTTTTTTTGTAATGTTCTGCCGCAATAAACACTGCCAAAAATGAATAAATCAGCCCAGTGGTGTGGGATTTAGCAAGAAATCTTTGTCCAGATGTATCGAATTAGTGAGTAACCTTTATGCCGTCATCATCCAGGGACTGACATGGAACTACTTTGTGATTTGAAGCGGTGTACAATTCGTTTCGTCAAGTCTTTTCCAGTATAATTAATTGCATTAGTCATGTTTTTTTTTCCTTCCTTATGTTCACTGCAGGCATGTATGAATGTGAATTCAGTAGTGGCTCATTCAGGCATACGGCAACGACAGAACTAAGAGTGGCATCCCTGCCTGAATATATCACCATGACATCCAAACCAGTTACTGTGGACTGCTCTGAAAGACAAAAGACTGACAACGTTACAGTAAATATAACTGCCACTGTGGATAATAACAACAATGAGACCTATGAAGTCACGTGGAGCTACAAAGGTGGACCTGAAATGCAATGTAAATAAACATAAATTATTTGGACAACTATTTAGTTTCTTTTTTTCTGCAACACAAAAACATCACCGATGATAATGATTAATATGGACATCTGACTATGTTTACAGTATTTGAGTCTCAGTCTCATATGGACTAACTTACTAAAGAATGTAAACAAAAGAAATTACAATGCCCAACTGTCAGTTTGGTAAATTATGGTTTAAATCAATGTTTCCCAAATTCCCAACATTTGTTATGGGTAGAAAACTATTTCAGAGTAGTACTGAAGGACAACTGAGCTTCGTGAAGCACTTTTTTTTTTCTTTTTTTTTTCTTTTTTTTTTACTCCTTTAGATGGCACTCTTGGTTTGAAAGATCACAAGGGACTCATCTGCATTTTCCCATCACTTCAGAGTAGGTACACCAGAGTAATGCGTATCTCACCACAGTTTATTCGTAAACAAATAGTCGTAAACATGACAATGTAATGTGCCATGGAAAAGTTGTTGGGAATCACTGATTTAAAGAACATATTTTCTTTTTGTTATTGGCAGCCCATTTGGGTAGAAAGCAAGTACTGTACATAATCCTGAAACTGTTTTTGTTCACAGCCACTGCAGATTCATTGGGATACTACTTCAAAGCTGTAATCAGCTGCCAGAAACCTGGTGGAGCACATTATGTGGATGTCACCTTTAAAAACGTCAAAGGTCAACATAAAAGTGCAAGACTGGACTTTCCAGTAATTTATGGTACACAGCATTAGATTTTATAGTGTTTCTTCGCATATGACAGATTTTTTTTTTCCATAATTGCCTAATTATCCTAACATTATTTATTTGTAAAGTCATCAACAAATCTTGTCTTTCATAGAGGGTGACACATTTTGCAAAGAAGATGATTTGTGGCCCAAGACGCCAGATGGAGACACAATTAAGCAAATGTGCCCCGAAGGCAGAGTTGGCTATGAGTCACGCACTTGTAAAGGAAACAAGTGGCAGCCAGTGTTCTCCAATTGTGTCAGCAACCACTTGTTTAACCTTGTGAAAGCAGCAGAGGTAAAACACGTGCGTTACGAGTGTACTGTTTTGATCCTAACTTCAAAATAATATGTACAGGATTTTCCACAATTGAATGCTCAGGTATTTTAATAAGCGATTTCACATGTTTCAGTCAAAATGTCCTTGTGAGGACCGTACGGACTTGTTTTGTCTATTGCCGGAATAAACTGTATATTAAATACCATAAATTTATCACGACTGGTTATCTACCCAGACGCTGTCGTTCATTCAGTATAGAGGTGTTTGAATTAAAAACCGGGACATTACAATTTTACTGAAAATCAAATATCAATCAAATCAGATCCTTTTTCAGAGAATATGTTAGGAAAAAAAATAAAAAACAAGACTGACAGGCAGGGTCAGACCTTTCATGTGACAATCAGACGAACAGAGTGGTAAAACATCCAGTATGGCTTAATAATGATAGGTTGTTTTTCATATTTTTTAGATGTTTTTGAAAGGACCAGGAGCAACTCCAGAGGCAGCCAAAGATATTTTTAGTGAACTTCTGAGGTGTTCTATGTTGGATTCAAATTCAAGTGGCAGGATGGCTGACCTTAGTGCATCTATCCACATTCTTGAGTTGATGGCCAAAGCATCGGAAAGTATTACCCTGCCGAACAGTGTCTTGCCTGTAAGTATTTTTGTCAGTTCTTATTAGTCAGTACCTATAATAATATATTCTAGCACAACCGTACAGCCTCTTTTTTTTGGGGGGGGGGACTTTTTAAAAGGTGGCCCAACTTGCAACTACAAGGGGAATCGCAATTCTGATTTTTCAAAGTCCAACTTTGAAATTTCACCAAGCCAATCTTCAGGAGTTGTCGCTCAGCAACATATCAAAAGGGGATACACTCGAAGTGGCCACTTGAACCCTGCATGGCCGCATAGAATTAACGTTTGTCCCGCTATGGGTGCATTTGTCTGAACTACGACCAATTGCCAAAAAAAAAAAAAAAAAAAATCACATGTGCATTCCTACTCGCACACCTCATGTCCAATTGTAGCCTGGCAAGCCACACCCACTTTCTTGAAAGAAAGAAAGTGGTGAGAGTAGTGAGAGGGAGCGAAACGTCAATCACACACTGACCAGCATGTTCTAACTCTTATTTATTTACTTATTTATTTTCTCCCCTGGAAATCTCATGGGATGGGGCCAGACAGGTGCAACCCGAAAAAAAAAAAAATTGCACTCCGTTGCCACACTGCCACTGCAAGGAGAGCGCACGCATTGTGCCCATTTGTTGCCATTTAAAAACATGGGCAACACATATGCTCTATATGTTAAATTCATGTTCTTCTACTTTGAGGAAGGAAAAAACAAAACAAAAAAACATGGCTGTCAATGATGTCCCGCCGACGAGCACAACTTCTCGGTCTCAGTCTCTTTTGTGGAGATGATGATAGGAGCGTACATTACATTACACACAGAGCGGTGGCCATCTTGGCCAATTGATTAGGTACGCCTGTGATTCTCGCGCCACGATATCTATAAAATCCAAAAATATTTTGTTGATCGCTTTTATAGCTTTTTTATTTTGTATTGCAAAAGTTTCAGTGCTATTGGTAACAGAAAAACACGTGTATGGTTATAGTTACATTGCTTGTTTTGCATTTCAGGACTTCATACAAGCGGCAAGTAATATGTTGGACAAAACCTGGGATGCAGTCAACTCCATTACTCATGACCTGTCATCAAAATATCTCGAGTCTGTGGAAGTTTTAGTCAAGAACATTCAAGTCAGCAGAGATCAGACCAATGTGACCACTCACAATTTAGACCTCAAGTTCTGCCATGATGGTAACTGTAAGGTGACTTTGTTCAATCGCATGGTAAATCTGAGCAGGTCCTCTGGATTACTGAAAATATTTGGTGTGAAAAATTTGACGGATAAATTGCGAAACGACTTCCCCAACACAACTCCGTCTCCAATTTTAATATCGGCCACACTGGAAGACAAAGAAGAGTCATCTTTAAAAATTAGTTTGGACTTCTTCGAAGGGCAGCAGAAATTTGGGGAAACTTTGTGTGTGTTCTGGAACGCCACAGTGGGATGGTCAGAAGATGGATGCAATGCAACAAGTGGTAGTGGGAACAACATCGTCTGTGTGTGCACCCACTTGACTGCATTCTCTGCCCTGTTTGGCGTTGGTCACAAATCTTCACAAGACGTTGATATACTTACAAGAGTAGGTCTCTGTGTGTCCATTTGCTCCGTGCTTATTTTTCTTATCAGTCAGTTTCTAGTGTGGTCAGCAGTGGTCAAAACAGACCTTTCACATTTTTATCATACAGTCATGGTGAATATTGCAGTTTTCCTCTTGCTTGGCCACTGCAGTTTCTTGATTTCCTCATGGCCCGATCACTCATGGAATCCCCATGAGTGCGACATTATGACTGCCTGTAAACATTTTTTTTTCTTGGCCAAATTTTGCTGGATGCTGTGTATGGGCATTCTGCTCGTCCACCATCTGGTTTTTGTGTTCAACCCAGTGAGCAGAAGAGTTTTCATGTTTCTCTCCAGCATGGTCGGCTATGTTTGCCCAATAATCATAGTGGGATCCACCTACATATATTTTAAAAAAAGCAACAAGCCTTACCGTGACGAAAAATGTTGGCTAGTTCTTGGAAAATATTTCCAGGGCTCCTTGTTTTCATTTCTCCTCCCAATTGGAACCATTACTTTGATAAATCTCTGTTGCGTGGTGGTTGTCATTGTCACTTTGGTGAGGTCTCCAATCCTCGATGGCAGCAAGGCAGATCACAAGGAGACAGCCAAAAGTATCCTCAAAGCGGTGGTCTTTTTGACGCCAATCTTTGGACTAACATGGATTGTTGGAGTCTTTTACTACATACCAAATCCCGGGAAACAGATTTATACTTTTGTGGACTACAGTTTCTGCCTCCTCAATTCCTTTCAGGTACTTTCAACACACACAAACCCCAAACACAGTGTTAAATCCTCAGATGTACCAATCATTTTCGCTACAAAACCAGTTCTGATATTTTGAGGGCCCTTTGGCAACACTAATACCACGTCAAAATTAGTTAACATTTTAGTGAAAAGTCACACAAAATGAAGATCCTGACCATGGTCAAAACCCCTTAGGAAACAATGGGGAAATTATTTGGCCTTGTACACTATATTTAATCCAACTGTTACTTGAGATCTCAAATGAGCCCATAATCTTTTTGTATAGTTTTGACTTGATTAGCCTGAAGGGTAGAGTGACCATATTTTCAAAATGACAAACTGGGATGTTATAATTTAGCTGAAAATCCGATAAACAACAGGTAATTATCACAAATTTATTCACTCGTCAATCTTTGTCAATGTTGTTAATTGAGCTAATGCTAAATGCTATCTTGGTTGATAGTTCAATTTCGCTAAATAAGTCAATGCACTCACCATTACCCAATCTTTTGTGCTCGGTCTATCAGCTTACCTTGAGTATGACCGATGATGAAATATAAAAACATTATTCAAACGGATATAAGAAAAAAATATGCTGCGAAGTGAGCGCCTATGACTTCGTCTGGTAATGTTGCAAATGTAAGGACGGATTAAGTTGTGTATGTAGATGATGGACTGTGATGTGAAAAAAAGATAATGCCAGCATATCTATGCACGGTCTGATAACATTCTCGCGAATATTTCATTCTCTGCGCAATAAAGCGGCGCCTTTATCAATACGTTCCTTGTCGAAATGACCTCTTTTTATGAAACAGGCTCGAGTTACCTCTTTTCCTCTGGTTTCACTTACCTCCCTTTCTGAAACAGAAGACGCAGAGTTTCCCACATTTCACGGTTCTCACGAAACCTGCTTTGTGAAATACACCCCTGGTCACCCTACTGAAGAGGGAAGCGCAAAATAGGTCTCATAAATGACATCTCCAACCCACCCCCTGATAATTGGCATAAATATATTCACAAAATGCTCCTATTCCAACTGGTTAAGGAGGTGTGTATCGCATACGAGAGCAAGTGACGTCGGTAAGTCCGTCCTCGTCCGATGAAAGTACAAGTAGCCAAATTTTGTTTATCCCAGTGTTTAATCTGAAGATGGCGCTACTTTCAACAAAAATGTCGAAATAATGACATGTATAGACAACATTAGCAGACACCCGTTTATACAGTTTATCAACAACAACAACAAAAAGTTGATTTGGCGTGAGTACCCCTTTAAAAAACTCTCGCACCACACAAACAAATGATAAACATCTTATCTAGCAAATCAGTTGTTTTACATGTATTTTGTTGTTATTCTCACTGTCTTGCAGGGACTTTCCATTTTGCTGACAGGCTGTTTTGCAGAGCAGAAGGTAGGCGTATTTCTTTAAATTAGCAAATAATCCTGTTAAAAAATTTTTACACAATCGTCAATTTGTGTGTGCGTTTGTCTGTGTGCATGCGTCACTAATCGCAGGTTCGAGAGGAACTATGGAAGCTCATAAGGGTACACTTACAAATCCAATTTATTATGAGATTATGCCAAATTATACCAGGGAATATAAACAGCTCTCTTTTCTTTTCTTTTTTTTTTTTTTTGCTAATTTTCACAGGTGAAGTCAAAAAGACGACGTTTGAACTTTAAAACATCATCAATCATGAAAAGCAAATGAATACACCTTGTGCTCTATTTTCTGACTGTTTTGTTGCTTAGTGTTCCTGCCCGATAATAACTATCAATTTTACCTATTTTGATTATTATTAAACTTCCTACAATCTGCTCTATGTTCTGTAATTTCCACAGATAAATAAAGATACACATGATCTATTAGGAGGCACACATTGTCTGTCATTCTGTCATCATTGATTTTTTTTTCAAGTATCGTGATTTCAAGCTGTGTGTTGATGTGCCACAGGTTTCTAAAAAACTAGTAATAAGGAATATAGCGTAAATATGGTATCATCAAATCTAGTATTGTTAAACATTAAAGGGATACTTTACTTATTTAGCCATTTTTGGCAGTCAGACATTTAATATTTTGCCTATAATAAATTTTAATGTTTTCATTATTTTTCACGTACAATTGAGCTGTGATTTGTTAACTGAGCCCTTGTGATGTCATTTTCAGTCGATAGCAAATTGCAAAATGTGTTTTAAAGGTACTAATTGTACGTGAAAAATAATGAATGTATCAGATTAATTACAGACAAAATAGCACAATATTACTAACTTCTTTTGAGTAGTGTACATATTGTTTTATCCATCAATCTATATTCAAATTAAAATCTGCATTATTGTGAATTAGTGTGAGCCTGAAAAAAAACAAAATGGTCACAAACATTTGGCAGTAGAATGGTAAAAACAATAACTCATAACACAATGTTGAAAATAGAACAAACATACTTGATAAATACAGCATCCTGGCTGTAGGCCTGTGGGTTAAGTGCTAAGAGCAATGTCACTGTTGATGTCATATGTGTAATGTCTTTATGTAATTGCATATTGTGTCCACAAAGAGCTTTTATCTTAGGCATTGTGGGAGAAAAAAAATCAATCATCGTTGAGCTGCAGAGACACATCATACTCTGACCGTGTCTACTTTAAGTTTATAGTGTGTTTGTTTGTTAGTGATTAAAGCAGTCTTGAGAAACATGAAGAATGGGCTCAAGTGGATTACTAACAACCTGGATGAAATACAGTGCGTAAATCAGGACCTTCCAGAACCGTCTCCTGATCAACGCTTTGGACTTGAAAAGAACGTTCTCTTGAGCAACTCTGTGGATTTGAAACAAACCTTTTCCTGATTGACTCATTGGGATTAAAACATTGATTGCTGAGGAGCTAACAACATCTAACAAGGCTTTCATCTCACATCATAAAGATAGAAAGCGATACAGATACAATGGAACCTCAACAAGTGGCACCTAAAGATGAAACCATGGAAACTATGTTGGAACAACAACTAGAAAATACAATGGCATTCAGGAAAATTAAGTCAACTCAATTAACTAAGAAGAAGGACAAAATACTTGGATTGATGACTGTAGACTCCAATGCGGAACTCATCGAAGATAAGTTAATTGAGTTGGAGGATGTCTTGTTAGAATTTCTTTATCTGAATCTTATTGTTAAAGTATTGAAGCAAATAATATCCGGCAAAGATATAGACAATGATCAGGAGATTTGGTTTAAACAAAAAGGTGAACGGTTTGAGTTCTTCATTGCACAAGTTCATGAATGGAAGAGACATGAAAGTACAAAAGAAGCCAATGAAGTCAAGAGAACTGTTTTTCCTTTTGACAGTATATCAGGGGCATTGTCAAGGATGTATAAGCGATCAAAGGCAAGCTCTGGTCGTTCAAGTTCGTCATACAGCAGCTGGAAAGCTGCAGCAAAGGAACAGGAAGCTAAGCTTAAAGAAGCCACTATGGAGCGGCAAGCTAGGCTTAACGCTTTATTTATTGCTACAATAGAACAGGAAGATAGGCTTCATGCAATGGAATGGGAACGCAGGCTTCAAACAGCAAAAGAACCACTAATGGAACAGGTAGCTAAAACGGCAATGGGGAAAAAAGCGCCATCAACTTCGCTGCAAACTGAGATCACATTTGCAGAGAAGATTCTGCTCAAATTAACAGAAATCGAAGAGAGGGTCAACCCAGTGTCACTAGAATGTGATGCTAAGCTTGGAGAAGCCACACTGGAACAGGAAGAAAAGCCAAAAGAGTTAAAAGGACAGGAGGGTATAGCAGCAGTATCTCAGGAACTTAAAGCAGCCCTGGAACAAGCTAGGCGTACAGCAGCAATAGGTGAACTTTTGCGTGGAGCAATCAAGCAAGAGCTTTGGATTAGCGTCTATAATCGTTCAGCGAAAGGAATGTCATTCCTCCAGCAGTTGGAAGCAATATATAAAAGATCAACAAGTGGACAATAAGACAAACAACCGTGAGGAGACGGTGCGGAGTTGTTGGATAAACAAAAGTTATTGCACTTTGGCACCATAGCACATTACCATCTTCACTTCGATCTCACAAAACATCGTCTACAACAGTGTTTCTCAACCCTGGTCTTCAGGGCACACTATCCAGTCTGTTTTCTATGTTCCCATATTCCCAATGCAGGTGATTCTAATGACAGTTCATCAGCAAGCTCTGGAGAAGCCTGATAACAATCCTCACCTGTGTTGGAATCGGGAGACATGGAAAAACAGGCTGCTAGTGTGCCCCAAGGACCAGGGTTGAGAAACACTGGTCTACAAAGGCGATGCCTTGGAGTACAGACCCTTTATGGTGTCGGTTGAGCATTATATGGAGAGTAACAGAGGAACAATGACCGTCTATACTTTCAAGAGCAGTACACATGCAGAGAGCCCAGAGAGATAGTAAGAAGTTGTATGTACATGAAACCACACCAAGGATACCGTGAAGCAGAGAGGGTCTGGAGGAACATTTTGGAAATGCTTACATTGTTGCTACAGCATGTAAAGCTTTGAGCTGGTCTTCTATAAGGACAGACAATGGCAAAGCTTTACATAAACTTGCTCTGTCAACACGTATCACTACACCGTCAGATGCAGCCTGAGTCAGATGATGTCACTAACATGCAAGCCGCCATCGACAAAAATTTCCAAACAAATTTAGAGAAAAGGATTATAGGGTTCGCCTTTTTCCTTGATAAGCCAAATAGAATTGCCTTTGTCACTGTTTCTCAACTCTGGTCCTCGATCAGGGCACACTATCCAGCTCTTTTTCCATGTCTCCCGATTCCAACTCAGGTGAGGTTCGTTTTCAAGCTTCTCCAGAGCCTGCTGATGAACTGTCATTGGAATCACCTGCATTGGGAATAGGGAGACATGGATAACAGGCTGGATGTTGTGACCTGAGGACCAGGGTTGAGAAACACTGGTCTATTTTATGGATTTAGTGGAATTTGTTAAAAGAAAGGCTAGGATCTCACTGTCATCGGTTTGGTGAGATCAAGGACAATGTCAAGGGCCAATCTAAGCCTTTAGAAAGTCTCATGACGAAAAGGAGACATGGTAAAACGTTTTTCACAAGAAATGCTACACTAGTGATCAAAACCCAGAGCAGTCAGTGTATACATAGAATACAAATAACCATATGTATTTGATCTCATTTGTATACAAATGAATGTGTATCATCAATTTAATTCTGTTGTGGTTCATATTGATCCCAAAGATCCAGACTTGATTCTGCTAGGACTCCACCTGTCCTCTTGATATATAATCAGCAGGGTTTTAGAGTGTATATGTGCTTCCACTGTGACACAGTGGATACTTACAGAATTTCATAAACCTTGTTGGTTATAAATGTACGGAATCTCATACTTCATTGTTGATGGACAACAACACACCTATGCTATTTGTCCAGAAAAGAGTCCAAGCTGTACATATGTGGAACTCTGTCCTGAAGTTTTTGTCCATGTGCTCGGCTAAAGTTGCCACAGTTTATTCCAAGTGTGAATTGGTAGTCTTGAGGGTACAATGTATTTGATTGCAGCTATTCCACTGTAAACTCACTGTGCCATATCCATATCCCCTGGCTTTGCAAAAATGATGACGCTGAGCAAATATTCTCCTAAAATGTGCTGGTTTGTTCACATCAAACTCGCTGAGCAGTCAAGACTTTTCATCCATTCGGAGACTATTGATGGACCAGAACTTCTGGAATGATGGCGTCCCAGCTCAGCTGCAGTCTGCACAATTCCTGTAAGATCTGTTTTGCAGGTAGAACTACTGGTGCCAGCATTCACAGCTGGTCCCAAATGAAAGTGACCATGCAAAAAGGATCTGGTGTGAGACGTTTGTCTTGAATGGTGATTTTAAATTTCAAACAAAATATCAAGTCATTGCACTCAGAGCTCCAAGGGAGTGAATCATCCTGATCTTTAACTTGTTTCATTTTCAAGTATAGTTGCCAGCACCATCTGGCTGTTGCGGACCCATTAGACTGAAGTCTTCAGGTCATGACACAGCAACACAGCTTCATGCTCGCTCCAGCAGGTCGTAAATGGAAGTGACCATGGAAAGGATGCTTCTTCTAGTGAGAGGTTTGTCTTCTGTACTCACAGAGACCGCTCTAAGCAGAGAATCATCCATGTCATCTTTAACTTCTTCCACTCTTCTCATTTGCAGGTATGGTCGCCAGCGACATCCGGCTTTTGCTGATCTACTTTGTGTCACTTTTGACAGCCTTCAGATCATGACACAGCGACACAGCTGCTTCCTCACTACTGCCTGATCCAGCACATCATGGAAAAAGGCATGAATGGACTTAAGACGCAACTTAAGACTCAAATTGAAGTGTTAAAATATTATTTTTATAAATATCATATTTTTCACCCGCACATGTTTTAAGAATTGTGTAATGGACAGGAGGCACTTACTGTGGCACAATGACGGTTGCCCCTATTTTCCTCTAAAGTGAAATAATGTTGGCGAGGTCGGGCCGGAACCAGCGTTTCCATTCATTCAGATTGTTCAAATTACAGCCGATTGCGTGTGCTTTGCTTGTCGACTGCGTCTCAGCTGCGTCGTGCCGGAGCCCGCCGCACGGATATTTCTATTTTCAGCTGTAGAAGGTAAGCGGCGGTCGAGCCATTGGCTCCGACACTACCACTACAAAATCATGTTTCACGTTCAAAAATGCGTCTCCATTATCAATATATCTGGCACAGTAATTCAGCATTCAGAGAAGAGTACAGTAGCCAGCATGATATGTTGAACATTGTTTACATCGTGTGTTTCTTTTTGCAGAAGAAAATGTTTTTTTATTAAAAAAAAAAAAATGTCATAAAGTCATGAATACACCAAACCAATGCTCAGATATTGTTTATGGTTATATAAAGATTAAAGATGATTTGCATTATATACATGCATTTTAATAGTCATTAAGTATGTCTTCATCAGTATTTGGTTAAATCACAGGATGTTTGTAATGTAATGGCCAAATATTAGAAACACCCACGCAGTTGATACCATACTTTGATGATGACATCTTGCGTCACGTGCTGCTCTCGTTCCAGAAACATGTCTACATTAAAAAACAAAAGAACACATTGCTTTATATAAGTGGTACATAGAATGAAAGAATGTAATCACCTTTCTATAACAAAGTTTTTTTTGTTTTGTTTTTATTTTTACCTGCTGGTAGTTAGCACAGTTGCAATTATTCAGTTGTTTTAACAGGGACTTCTGTTTGGATCAGTGGTGTTATATCTGCAAAAGGATAAATAATAAAGAGGTCTTTCAATCAGTTTCAACACCAGCATTGTCATCATTACAGTCAACTCCAGACTACGAACCCTCAAAGTCGATGAAGATGATGAGATCGCCGTTCTTAAGGTAATTACTCCGCCGAAGGTCAAAGTGCTTGACAAAATTTCTCCAACCCCAAGATCCTCCTTTGTGGCAATCACAGGAAGGGTCATATTCCCCCACCTTTGCAGGGTTGTCCCAAACGTACTTTCCATTTGTTTCTAGAAAGACACACACAAAAAAAGTTAGAGCGTATTTTGAATAGTGTCAAACATGATCAACATGCATAGCTGTTGTGTGTTGTGTGTTGTGTACGAATCAGAGTAGAAATTAGTTAAAAGTTTTCTCACTTCCAAAAGGAACTGGCTGGAACGAGGACATAATCAGGAATACCAGCGTTTGCGGTGCTCATTTCATATCTGGTAAGTTATCGTTGCTATTTGGTCAAACTTGCCCTCTAAGTCTTGAAATGTTAAGTAAATTTAAAACAAAATTCTGTATTGAAATCATGATGTAGTATGGCCTGTACATGGCCACACATCACATATTTTGGAAGCATCCAAAGACTTGAAAGTTGGCAGTTTCTCTTTAGGGTAAACACTAGCGTTCTCCACTAAATTTTGATGAATATCTGGCGAGTGGACATCATGCCACTTTGAAACATCTCCCATGCTGTAATCCAAAGTGGATCCGAAATGTCTTTCTATCTGACAAGTTAGTTTTTAAAAGTAATTCTTGCAAACCTTTACAGTTAGTCATCTTATGTAGATGTAAACAAACCCCACCGTCCATCTTTGTTTGCTGTCTGCTCAGAATCTTGCTTGGCTAAATGTGAATCTTCTTCCGATCAAAAAGATCACAGACTGATGGTGACATTTTTGGCAAGAAAGTACCGTATATAAAAGTGATCTATGTGAGTGTCTATTAACTGTTTGGTACCAATGGTCTGAATCCCAGGTAGAACTATGAAGTATACCTTACCTTTTCTCAAATCTGTGTGTCCCAAAATGTCACGTTAAGACTTCTAGTTTTGAGAATAGCACAACTTTACCTGGTTGAACTTGATCCAGCCAGATGTCCACATAGTCATCCCTGTCTGTACGGGACTGCTCATGGTAAAAGCCCAAAGCGTGGAGGAGCTCATGTTCAATCACTGCCTTGTGGTCGCAGCCTGACCCTAAAGACAGAATCTGACCAGTCTGCTGGTCTCCAACACTGGAGAAACACCTACAAGAAATTCAAGTAGAGTTTATTTGAGCACTATGTTTGATTTATATTGAGTTAGCCGGATTGCAGAATCTCCACAAAACTGGATGGGGGAAAAATTGGACCCTTTAAATTCACAGGTTAAGCTAGAGATATAGTTTGACGAAACCAGAATATTTGAAATTTTCCCAGAAGTGAGGTCATGAGAACGTTCAAACCACTCAGAATTGACACTGTACTGCCTGTTGTTTATATTTTTTTCAAAAGTTTTGTTTCATTGTGATTACGAAAAAACGCATCAAGAAATGATTAACTGCATTACGCAACAGGTTGGAAATCGCAAGTCATACCCTCCTCTCTTCTCAAACTTGATGAATGTCTTCTCTCCTTCATAAGGTTTGAAGTCAATGCAAGATTTGAGGCGATACATCTCAAAGGCCTGGTGCACGCAGCCTTTGGCGTTTAGATCTGAGGAGTAAACAAGGTATGAACACTTCAAATAAAAGCTCATTAAAACTTTACGACGGTACTGTTTACAGCAATTGCAGTTGTTTCACCAAAACACTGTACGGTATTTTCAAAAGGATGGTGTTCTTGAAGGAAATAAGTCCGTTTCCATCAACATTAAAATTAATTTTCTGGGCCTCTTTTCCTCTTCAGAGTCACGTGACTTCGGCCGAAAGACTAAAATTAAAAACACTGAACTGGTCACCAGTCCATCGTAGTGCATGAATAGAGATAGACCAGAGATACTTGACTGGAAATGATTAGCTTGTGTATTGCAAATGTAATTTATATTTTCCTTGTGTCTCCCTAGTACTATTAATAAAAGCTATGCTCAGTAAACAACCATTGATGTCTTCTTACTGAGTTTGTAATGGTGTATTTACAGTATACACATGGACATACCTAAATCGTCACCCAGAATGTAAGGAATAGGAAATTTCCATCTGTATCTTTTGTCCTTCACGGCATTCCTTCCTTTCTGAACCATGCAAGAAAAGATGGAAGATATAAGATAGCGATAAAAAAAAAAAAAAAAACGGTGAAAGAATTAGAAAAATATCCAAAGAGCTCGCTTACGTCAATGAAAATGTCACCCTCAAACAGCTTGATATCTGACCCTGCAGAAGAAATGCAAGCAAATTAAAATTTGAAATTTGATTAGCTTTTTTTTTTTTCATCTCACCATCGTTGAGGAATGGGTTCAAATCTTCACCGTTCTCATATACCTCTGTAACAAAAATATGAAGTCGTAACCAACAGCTTTTTCCACACGCTGACGTCATGTATACAGTATATTAAAAGTAATCCTTTGACATACCATGCACCGCAGGTGAAATTGGTATCTATGAATAATGAAAGCAATATACAACTTTAGTATGTCATCAAAAAGTGAAAAAAACAAAACATACTTGTGATAATAAATGTACAATACTTACAATATGGAAGGAAGTGAGAGGCACAAGGCTAAACAATAAAACAGCACCAAACATCTTAATGCTGACCGTCCGTCACCAAGTGTAAAAATGACAAGACGGCACCTGCAGCCCTTGCGAAGGCTTACAATGAACTTTGAATCAACCGATGATAGCGTCCAGTACAGGAGTAGTAAGAATTCTGTTATCTGCCTGTGCAAGGCTGATGTGTGAGTGTGATCATAACAAATTATATAGAGAAGTATCCTCCATAGTTTGCCTCGTGAAGGCAGAAAATCATCCATCTGAGGAGTTCTGAATTTGCACATTGATGTTTTCATCAAACGTCAAAATTAATTAGAATCAAAATCTTTGGGGAATTAAAATAAAATAAAATACATGCGTATTGGCTTGTTTTTATTTGTTTTCTCCCAAGTCATCATTACCATACATACTCTTTTTCTCTCCAAAGGTGCTTTGACAGTTTTAGGTGTAGTGTGCTTTTCATACCACGAGGGGGCGGACGAGGATAGGGAAAGTTTGCTTTGTGGGCAGCTATGGTGAATTATTTGTTCCGTTTTGTAATGTGTTTCGTTTCGCTGTCTTTTAATGACTAGAAATGGCGGCACAACACATTTTTAATCTTTAACTAATGCGTCTTCATGTTTTGAAGTAAACTGGAGTGAATTCGTTCGATGTGAACGTGACAGTAAACGCTCGTGTAAACGTATAGGATAGACGTGGTATCTTTGAAGTGTTATCGTTAAAATCCCATAGCAATTCTTTTGACGTTTTAATAAAGGACAACCTTTATCTATGTAATCCCACAGCCGTTTTAATAAAGGACAACCTTTATCTATGTTTACATAAACACATGACGCTCACGACGAGGTGGCCGAGTGGTTAAGGCGATGGACTGCTAATCCATTGTGCTCTGCACGCGTGGGTTCGAATCCCATCCTCGTCGAAAGCTTTTGTTTTTAAAATGTCATGTGTTCAAAGCGCATAATTATGACACGCTCTCGTAACAGAATTCTCTTTTATATAACTCTGATTCACCTGTTCAGAAACAATAGATAATTTTTGAAACGTCACGTGTTCAAATACCATGATTTTGAAACGCTCTCGGAACTGGATTCTCTTTTATATAACTCTGATTCACCTGTTCACAAACAATATATGGGGTATATGCCACGGAAGAGGGACTTCCCTCTTTGCACATCAGCTTTGATTCCGGTTCCGGGTTGTGACGTGTGGGCCGAGTTCCAACACTAGCATCCCCCACCCCTGCGCCGCCCAACCGCCTGCTCCCGTCGATGGGCGGGGGCACGCAGGGCTTCTCAGCTCTCTGAGGTGCTTCAGAAAACTGACAGACACACGACACACTCGCAGCCATCGACGGGAACGCGCAACCGAGGGGAACAAAGTCGGAAGTACAAATATTGGGACGCGGCCCACACGTACTATACATGGTCCTTTAGAAAGAAAAAAGATTTGCTATAGATTGTTATTTTCTTTGAAATAAATATGCCTTACTATACATGGTCGTTTTTTTGGGGAGAAAAAAAAATGCCTTACTATACATGGTCGTTTTTTTGGGGAGAAAAAAAAAATGCCTTACTATACATGGTCGGTTTTTTGGGGTGGAAAAAAACTGCCTAACTATACATGGTCGTTTTTTTGGGAGAAAAAAAAAAGCCTTACTATACATAGTCGTTTTTTTGGGGAGAGAAAAAAATGTCTTACTATACATGGTCGTTTTTTTGGGACAAAAAAAAATGCCTTACTATACATGGTCGTTTTTTTGGGGAGAGAAAAAAATGCCTTACTATATACATGGTCGTTTTATTAGGGGGAAAAAAGTGGTGGTCCTTATGCATGCCAGATCCGTCGCACCAGCATCTACTGAAACTCAACAGAAGTACCCTCTCCCTCCCACAGCCCCTTGAATCAGTTGGTGCTGGTGTCTGTGGTTCTCACTTTGCATTATCTATCCTTCCCTCCTTCCTCTCTTTAGTTTTTCCTCTGGTCACTTGAGATCTTAATTTATTAGAAGTATGAGGTTTCTGGGGTTGGCATAAGACTCTGGTTTTGTAACCACGCAGGAGGGGTCTTGTTGGTGCTGGACTTCACCTTGATGGATTGGATGTACTGGCTTCTATGGATCTCACTCTGCCTTATCGATCCTTCCCTCCTTCCTCTCTTTAGTTTTTCCTCTGGGCTCTTGAGATCTCGCTAAATTTGCTGGAATTTAGAGGCTTCCGGGGTTGGCGTAAGACTAAGACAGGAAGTGTTTGGTCGGTGCTGGATTTCACTTTGATTTACCTTTCTTTTCTCTTTATTTCTTTTTTTTCTTCTGACCTTTTCTCTGGTCTCCTGACCATTTAAACCTCACGACTCTGGCAAGATTCTGAAGTACCTGGTTAAGGCGAAGGGTAATGGGATATTTATAAGGTTTTAGGTGAATGAATGAGTATAAATTTATACGTATTTGCACGCACGCACACGCACGCACGCGCACGCACGCAAACGCACGCACGCAAACGCACGCACGCAAACGCACGCACACATACACACACAAAAAAAAAAAAAAAAAGAGCAATGATGACAAGACGTTGAATCGGTAAGACTACCGAATGAACAATTCTGAGCTCTTTAAAAAAAAGAAAAAAAAAAAAAAAAAAAAAAAAAGGGGGAAAAAAATGCCTTACTATACATAGTCGTTTTTTGGGGAGAAAAAAAAATGCCTTAATATACATGGTAGTTTTTTTGGGGGGGGTAGAAAAAAAATGCCTTACTATACATGGTCGTTTTTTTCTGGGAGGAAAAAAATGCCTTACTATACATGGTCGTTTTTTTTGGGGTAGAAAAAAATGCCTTACTATACATAGTCGTTTTTTTGGGAGAAAAAAAAATGCCTTACTATACATGGTCGTTTTTTTTGGGTGGAAAAAAAATGCCTTACTATACATGGTCGTTTTTTTTTTGGGTGGAAAAAAAATGCCTTACTATACATGGTCGGTTTTTTTGGGTGAAAAAAAATGCCTTACTATACATGGTCGTTTTTTTTGGGTGGAAAAAAAATGCCTTACTATACATGGTCGTTTTTTTTGGGTGGAAAAAAAATGCCTTACTATACATGGTCGTTTTTTTAGCAAAATAAAAAATGCCTTACTATACATGGTCGTTTTTTTAGCAAAATAAAAAATGCCTTACTATACATGGTCGTTTTTTTAGTCAAATAAAAAACGCCTTACTATACATGGTTGTCTTTTTTGGGTCGAAAAAAAAAATGCCTTACTATACATGGTCGTCTTTTTTTAGGTGGAAAAAAAATGCCTTACTATACATGGTCGTTTTTTTTGGGTGGAAAAAAAATGCCTTACTATACATGGTCGTTTTTTTGGGAGAAAAAAAATGCCTTACTATACATGGTCGTTTTTTTTTGGGTGGAAAAAAAATGCCTTACTATACATGGTCGTCTTTTTTTTGGGTGGAAAAAAAATGCCTTACTATACATGGTTGTTTTTTTTTGGGTGGAAAAAAAATGCCTTACTATACATGGTCGTTTTTTTTGGGTCGAAAAAAAAAATGCCTTACTATACATGGTCGTTTTTTTGGGGTGGAAAAAAAATGCCTTACTATACATGGTCGTTTTTTTTGGGTGGAAAAAAAATGCCTTACTATACATAGTCGTTTTTTGGGGGAGAAAAAAAAATGCCTTACTATACATGGTCGTTTTTTTTGGGTGGAAAAAAAATGCCTTACTATACATGGTCGTTTTTTTTGGGTCGAAAAAAAAATGCCTTACTATACATGGTCGTTTTTTTGGGTGGAAAAAAAATGCCTTACTATACATGGTCGTTTTTTTTGGGTGGAAAAAAAATGCCTTACTATACATGGTCGTTTTTTTTGGGTGGAAAAAAAATGCCTTACTATACATGGTCGTTTTTTTTGGGTGGAAAAAAATGCCTTACTATACATGGTCGTTTTTTTTGGGTGGAAAAAAAATGCCTTACTATACATGGTCGTTTTTTTTGGGTGGAAAAAAAATGCCTTACTATACATGGTCGTTTTTTTTGGGTGGAAAAAAAATGCCTTACTATACATAGTCGTTTTTTTGTCGGAAAAAAAAGCCTTACTATACATGGTCGTCTTTTGTCGGAAAAAAAAGCCTTACTATACATGGTCGTTTTTTTTTTTCGGAAAAAAAATGCCTTACTATACATGGTCGTTTTTTTTGGGTCGAAAAAAAAAATGCCTTACTATACATGGTCGTTTTTTTGGGGTGGAAAAAAAATGCCTTACTATACATGGTCGTTTTTTTTGGGTGGAAAAAAAATGCCTTGGTCATTTTTTTTGGGTGGAAAAAAAATGGCTTACTATACATGGTCGTTTTTTTTGAGTGGAAAAAAAATGCCTTACTATACATGGTCGTTTTTTTTTGGGTCGAAAAAAAAATGCCTTACTATACATGGTCGTTTTTTTTGGGGTGGAAAAAAAATGCCTTACTATACATGGTCGTTTTTTTGGGTGGAAAAAAATGCCTTACTATACATGGTCGTTTTTTTGGGAGAAATAAAATGCCTTACTATACATAGTCGTTTTTTTTGGGTGGAAAAAAAATGCCTTGGTCATTTTTTTTGGGTGGAAAAAAAATGCCTTACTATACATGGTCGTTTTTTTTGAGTGGAAAAAAAATGCCTTACTATACATGGTCGTTTTTTTTTGGGTCGAAAAAAAAATGCCTTACTATACATGGTCGTTTTTTTGGGTGGGAAAAAAATGCCTTACTATACATGGTTTTTTTTTGGGTGGAAAAAAAATGCCTTACTATACATGGTCGTTTTTTTTGGGTCGAAAAAAAAAATGCCTTACTATACATGGTCGTTTTTTTGGGGTGGAAAAAAAATGCCTTACTATACATGGTCGTTTTTTTTGGGTGGAAAAAAAATGCCTTACTATACATAGTCGTTTTTTGGGGGAGAAAAAAAAATGCCTTACTATACATGGTCGTTTTTTTGGGGTGGAAAAAAAATGCCTTACTATACATGGTCATTTTTTTTGGGTGGAAAAAAAATGCCTTACTATACATGGTCGTTTTTTTTGGGTGGAAAAAAAATGCCTTACTATACATGGTCGTTTTTTTTGGGTCGAAAAAAAAAATGCCTTACTATACATGGTCGTTTTTTTTGGGTGGAAAAAAAATGCCTTTCTATACATGGTCGTTTTTTTTGGGTGGAAAAAAAATGCCTTACTATACATGGTCGTTTTTTTTGGGTGGAAAAAAAATGCCTTACTATACATGGTCGTTTTTTTTGGGTGGAAAAAAATGCCTTACTATACATGGTCGTTTTTTTTGGGTGGAAAAAAAAATGCCTTACTATACATGGTCGGTTTTTTTGGGTGGAAAAAAAATGCCTTACTATACATGGTCGTTTTTTTTGGGTGGAAAAAAAATGCCTTACTATACATAGTCGTTTTTTGGGGGAGAAAAAAAAATGCCTTACTATACATGGTCGTTTTTTTTGGGGTGGAAAAAAAATGCCTTACTATACATGGTCGTTTTTTTTGGGTGGAAAAAAAATGCCTTACTATACATGGTCGTTTTTTTGTCGGAAAAAAAAGCCTTACTATACATGGTCGTCTTTTGTCGGAAAAAAAAGCCTTACTATACATGGTCGTTTGTTTTTTTTCGGAAAAAAAATGCCTTACTATACATGGTCGTTTTTTTGGGTGGGAAAAAAAATGCCTTACTATACATGGTTGTTTTTTTTTGGGTGGAAAAAAAATGCCTTACTATACATGGTCGTTTTTTTTGGGTCGAAAAAAAAAATGCCTTACTATACATGGTCGTTTTTTTGGGGTGGAAAAAAAATGCCTTACTATACATGGTCGTTTTTTTGGGTGGAAAAAAATGCCTTACTATACATGGTCGTTTTTTTGGGAGAAATAAAATGCCTTACTATACATAGTCGTTTTTTTTGGGTGGAAAAAAAATGCCTTGGTCATTTTTTTTGGGTGGAAAAAAAATGCCTTACTATACATGGTCGTTTTTTTTGAGTGGAAAAAAAATGCCTTACTATACATGGTCGTTTTTTTTGGGTCGAAAAAAAAATGCCTTACTATACATGGTCGTTTTTTTTGGGTCGAAAAAAAAATGCCTTACTATACATGGTCGTTTTTTTGGGGTGGAAAAAAAATGCCTTACTATACATGGTCGTTTTTTTGGGTGGAAAAAAATGCCTTACTATACATGGTCGTTTTTTTGGGTGGAAAAAAATGCCTTACTATACATGGTCGTTTTTTTGGGAGAAATAAAATGCCTTACTATACATAGTCGTTTTTTTTGGGTGGAAAAAAAATGCCTTGGTCATTTTTTTTGGGTGGAAAAAAAATGCCTTACTATACATGGTCGTTTTTTTTGAGTGGAAAAAAAATGCCTTACTATACATGGTCGTTTTTTTATGAAAAAAAAAAAAAGCCTTACTATACATGGTAATTTTTTTATGAAAAAAAAAGCCTTACTATACATGGTCATTTTTTTATGAAAAAAAAGCCTTACTATACATGGTCATTTTTTTTAATTAAAAAAAGCCTTACTATACATGGTCATTTTTTTTATGAAAAAAAAGCCTTACTATACATGGTCATTTTTTTTATGAAAAAAAAGCATTACTATACATGGTCATTTTTTTATGAAAAAAAAAGGCTTACTATACATGGTCATTTTTTTATGAAAAAAAAAAAGCCTTACTATACATGGTCATTTTTTTATGAAAAAAAAAAGCCTTACTATACATGGTCATTTTTTTATGAAAAAAAAAAAAGCCTTAACATGGTCATTTTTTTTATGAAAAAAAAAGCCTTACTATACATGGTCATTTTTTTATGAAAAAAAAAGCCTTACTATACATGGTCATTTTTTAATGAAAAAAAAAGCCTTACTATACATGGTCATTTTTTTATGAAAAAAAAAGCCTTACTATACATGGTCATTTTTTTATGAAAAAAAAGCCTTACTATACATGGTCATTTTTTGATTAAAAAAAAAGCCTTACTATACATGGTCATTTTTTTTGTGAAAAAAAAGCCTTACCATACATGGTCATTTTTTTATGAAAAAAAAAAGCCTTACTATACATGGTCATTTTTTTATGAAAAAAAAGCCTTACTATACATGGTTGTTTTTTTATGAAAAAAAAAAAGCCTTACTATACATGGTCATTTTTTTATGAAAAAAAAAGCCTTACTATACATGGTCATTTTTTTATGAAAAAAAAGCCTTACTATACATGGTCATTTTTTTTATTAAAAAAAGCCTTACTATACATGGTCATTTTTTTTATGAAAAAAAAGCCTTACTATACATGGTCATTTTTTTTATGAAAAAAAAGCATTACTATACATGGTCATTTTTTTATGAAAAAAAAAAAGCCTTACTATACATGGTCATTTTTTTATGAAAAAAAAAAAGCCTTACTATACATGGTCATTTTTTTATGAAAAAAAAAAGCCTTACTATACATGGTCATTTTTTTATGAAAAAAAAAAAAGCCTTAACATGGTCATTTTTTTTATGAAAAAAAAGCCTTACTATACATGGTCATTTTTTTATGAAAAAAAAAGCCTTACTATACATGGTCATTTTTTAATGAAAAAAAAAGCCTTACTATACATGGTCATTTTTTTATGAAAAAAAAAGCCTTACTATACATGGTCATTTTTTTATGAAAAAAAAGCCTTACTATACATGGTCATTTTTTTGATTAAAAAAAAGCCTTACTATACATGGTCATTTTTTTATGAAAAAAAAAAGCCTTACTATACATGGTCATTTTTTTTATTAAAAAAAAGCCTTACTATACATGGTCTTTTTTTTATGAAAAAAAAAGCCTTACTTTTCATGGTCATTTTTTTATGAAAAAAAAAGCCTTACTATACATGGTCATTTTTTTATGAAAAAAAAGCCTTACTATACATGGTCGTTTTTTTATGAAAAAAAAAAGCCTTAACATGGTCATTTTTTTTATGAAAAAAAAAAGCCTTACTATACATGGTCATTTTTTTATGAAAAAAAAAGCCTTACTATACATGGTCATTTTTTTATGAAAAATAAAGCCTTACTATACATGGTCATTTTTTTATGAAAAAAAAAGCCTTACTATACATGGTCATTTTTTTATGAAAAAAAAGCCTTACTATACATGGTCATTTTTTTTATTAAAAAAAAAGCCTTACTATACATGGTCATTTTTTTTATGAAAAAAAAGCCTTACTATACATGGTCATTTTTTTATGAAAAAAAATGCCTTACTATACATGGTCATTTTTTAATGAAAAAAAAGCCTTACTATACATGGTCATTTTTTTTTATTAAAAAAAGCCTTACTATACATGGTCATTTTTTTTTATGAAAAAAAAAGCCTTACTATACATGGTCATTTTTTTTATGAAAAAAAAGCCTTACTATACATGGTCATTTTTTTATGAAAAATAAAGCCTTACTATACATGGTCATTTTTTTATGAAAAAAAAAGCCTTACTATACATGGTCATTTTTTAATGAAAAAAAAGCCTTACTATACATGGTCATTTTTTTTATTAAAAAAAAGCCTTACTATACATGGTCATTTTTTTATGAAAAAAAAAAGCCTTACTATACATGGTCATTTTTTATGAAAAAAAAAGCCTTACTATACATGGTCATTTTTTTATGAAAAAAAAGCCTTACTATACATGGTCATTTTTTTGATTAAAAAAAAGCCTTACTATACATGGTCATTTTTTTATGAAAAAAAAAAGCCTTACTATACATGGTCATTTTTTAATGAAAAAAAAGCCTTACTATACATGGTCATTTTTTTTTATTAAAAAAAGCCTTACTATACATGGTCATTTTTTTTTATGAAAAAAAAGCCTTACTATACATGGTCATTTTTTTTATGAAAAAAAAGCCTTACTATACATGGTCATTTTTTTATGAAAAAAAAAGCCTTACTATACATGGTCATTTTTTTAATGAAAAAAAAGCCTTACTATACATGGTCATTTTTTTGTGAAAAAAAAAGCCTTACTATACATGGTCATTTTTTTATGAAAAAAAAAGCCTTACTATACATGGTCATTTTTTGGATTAAAAAAAAGCCTTACTATACATGGTCATTTTTTTATGAAAAAAAAAACCCCTTACTATACATGGTCATTTTTTTATGAAAAAAAAAAAGCCTTACTATACATCGTCATTTTTTAATGAAAAAAAAAGCCTTACTATACATGGTCATTTTTTTATGAAAAAGAAAAGCCTTACTATACATGGTCATTTTTTTATGAAAAGAAAAAGCCTTAACATGGTCATTTTTTAATGAAAAAAAAAGCCTTACTATACATGGTTATTTTTTTGATTAAAAAAAAGCCTTACTATACATGGTCATTTTTTTATGACAAAAAAAAGCCTTACTATACATGGTCATTTTTTAATGAAAAAAAAGCCTTACTATACATGGTCTTTTGTTTTTATTCAAAAAAGCCTTACTATACATGGTCATTTTTTTTATGAAAAAAAAAGCCTTACTATACATGGTCATTTTTTTAATGAAAAAAAAGCCTTACTATACATGGTCATTTTTTTATGAAAAATAAAGCCTTACTATACATGGTCATTTTTTTATGAAAAAAAAAGCCTTACTATACATGGTCATTTTTTTATGAAAAAAAAGCCTTACTATACATGGTCATTTTTTTTATTAAAAAAAAGCCTTACTATACATGGTCATTTTTTTATGAAAAAAAAAAGCCTTACTATACATGGTCATTTTTTATGAAAAAAAAAAGCCTTACTATACATGGTCATTTTTTTATGAAAAAAAAGCCTTACTATACATGGTCATTTTTTTTGATTAAAAAAAAGCCTTACTATACATGGTCATTTTTTTATGAAAAAAAAAAGCCTTACTATACATGGTCATTTTTTAATGAAAAAAAAGCCTTACTATACATGGTCATTTTTTTTATTAAAAAAAGCCTTACTATACATGGTCATTTTTTTATGAAAAAAAAAGCCTTACTATACATGGTCATTTTTTTAATGAAAAAAAAGCCTTACTATACATGGTCATTTTTTTTATGAAAAAAAAAGCCTTACTATACATGGTCATTTTTTTAATGAAAAAAAAGCCTTACTATACATGGTCATTTTTTTATGAAAAATAAAGCCTTACTATACATGGTCATTTTTTTATGAAAAAAAAAGCCTTACTATACATGGTCATTTTTTTTGATTAAAAAAAAGCCTTACTATACATGGTCATTTTTTTATGAAAAAAAAAAGCCTTACTATACATGGTCATTTTTTTATGAAAAAAAAGCCTTACTATACATGGTCATTTTTTTTATGAAAAAAAAGCCTTACTATACATGGTCATTTTTTTATGAAAAAAAAGCCTTACTATACATGGTCATTTTTTTAATGAAAAAAAAGCCTTACTATACATGGTCATTTTTTTATGAAAAAAAAAGCCTTACTATACATGGTCATTTTTTTATGAAAAAAAAAAGCCTTACTATACATGGTCATTTTTTTATGAAAAAAAAGCCTTACTATACATGGTCATTTTTTGGATTAAAAAAAAGCCTTACTATACATGGTCATTTTTTTAATGAAAAAAAAGCCTTACTATACATGGTCATTTTTTTATGAAAAATAAAGCCTTACTATACATGGTCATTTTTTTATGAAAAAAAAAGCCTTACTATACATGGTCATTTTTTTTGATTAAAAAAAAGCCTTACTATACATGGTCATTTTTTTATGAAAAAAAAAAGCCTTACTATACATGGTCATTTTTTTATGAAAAAAAAGCCTTACTATACATGGTCATTTTTTTTATGAAAAAAAAGCCTTACTATACATGGTCATTTTTTTATGAAAAAAAAGCCTTACTATACATGGTCATTTTTTTAATGAAAAAAAAGCCTTACTATACATGGTCATTTTTTTATGAAAAAAAAAGCCTTACTATACATGGTCATTTTTTGGATTAAAAAAAAGCCTTACTATACATGGTCATTTTTTTATGAAAAAAAAAACCCCTTACTATACATGGTCATTTTTTTATGAAAAAAAAAAAGCCTTACTATACATCGTCATTTTTTAATGAAAAAAAAAGCCTTACTATACATGGTCATTTTTTTATGAAAAAGAAAAGCCTTACTATACATGGTCATTTTTTTATGAAAAGAAAAAGCCTTAACATGGTCATTTTTTAATGAAAAAAAAAGCCTTACTATACATGGTTATTTTTTTGATTAAAAAAAAGCCTTACTATACATGGTCATTTTTTTATGACAAAAAAAAGCCTTACTATACATGGTCATTTTTTAATGAAAAAAAAGCCTTACTATACATGGTCTTTTGTTTTTATTCAAAAAAGCCTTACTATACATGGTCATTTTTTTTATGAAAAAAAAAGCCTTACTATACATGGTCATTTTTTTAATGAAAAAAAAGCCTTACTATACATGGTCATTTTTTTATGAAAAATAAAGCCTTACTATACATGGTCATTTTTTTATGAAAAAAAAAGCCTTACTATACATGGTCATTTTTTTAATGAAAAAAAAGCCTTACTATACATGGTCATTTTTTTGTGAAAAAAAAAGCCTTACTATACATGGTCATTTTTTTATGAAAAAAAAAGCCTTACTATACATGGTCATTTTTTGGATTAAAAAAAAGCCTTACTATACATGGTCATTTTTTTATGAAAAAAAAAACCCCTTACTATACATGGTCATTTTTTTATGAAAAAAAAAAAGCCTTACTATACATCGTCATTTTTTAATGAAAAAAAAAGCCTTACTATACATGGTCATTTTTTTATGAAAAAGAAAAGCCTTACTATACATGGTCATTTTTTTATGAAAAGAAAAAGCCTTAACATGGTCATTTTTTAATGAAAAAAAAAGCCTTACTATACATGGTTATTTTTTTGATTAAAAAAAAGCCTTACTATACATGGTCATTTTTTTATGACAAAAAAAAGCCTTACTATACATGGTCATTTTTTAATGAAAAAAAAGCCTTACTATACATGGTCTTTTGTTTTTATTCAAAAAAGCCTTACTATACATGGTCATTTTTTTTATGAAAAAAAAAGCCTTACTATACATGGTCATTTTTTTAATGAAAAAAAAGCCTTACTATACATGGTCATTTTTTTATGAAAAATAAAGCCTTACTATACATGGTCATTTTTTTATGAAAAAAAAAGCCTTACTATACATGGTCATTTTTTTATGAAAAAAAAGCCTTACTATACATGGTCATTTTTTTTATTAAAAAAAAGCCTTACTATACATGGTCATTTTTTTATGAAAAAAAAAAGCCTTACTATACATGGTCATTTTTTATGAAAAAAAAAAGCCTTACTATACATGGTCATTTTTTTATGAAAAAAAAGCCTTACTATACATGGTCATTTTTTTTGATTAAAAAAAAGCCTTACTATACATGGTCATTTTTTTATGAAAAAAAAAAGCCTTACTATACATGGTCATTTTTTAATGAAAAAAAAGCCTTACTATACATGGTCATTTTTTTTATTAAAAAAAGCCTTACTATACATGGTCATTTTTTTATGAAAAAAAAAGCCTTACTATACATGGTCATTTTTTTAATGAAAAAAAAGCCTTACTATACATGGTCATTTTTTTTATGAAAAAAAAAGCCTTACTATACATGGTCATTTTTTTAATGAAAAAAAAGCCTTACTATACATGGTCATTTTTTTATGAAAAATAAAGCCTTACTATACATGGTCATTTTTTTATGAAAAAAAAAGCCTTACTATACATGGTCATTTTTTTTGATTAAAAAAAAGCCTTACTATACATGGTCATTTTTTTATGAAAAAAAAAAGCCTTACTATACATGGTCATTTTTTTATGAAAAAAAAGCCTTACTATACATGGTCATTTTTTTTATGAAAAAAAAGCCTTACTATACATGGTCATTTTTTTATGAAAAAAAAGCCTTACTATACATGGTCATTTTTTTAATGAAAAAAAAGCCTTACTATACATGGTCATTTTTTTATGAAAAAAAAAGCCTTACTATACATGGTCATTTTTTTATGAAAAAAAAAAGCCTTACTATACATGGTCATTTTTTTATGAAAAAAAAGCCTTACTATACATGGTCATTTTTTGGATTAAAAAAAAGCCTTACTATACATGGTCATTTTTTTATGAAAAAAAAAAACCCTTACTATACATGGTCATTTTTTTATGAAAAAAAAAAAGCCTTACTATACATCGTCATTTTTTAATGAAAAAAAAAGCCTTACTATACATGGTCATTTTTTTATGAAAAAGAAAAGCCTTACTATACATGGTCATTTTTTTATGAAAAGAAAAAGCCTTAACATGGTCATTTTTTAATGAAAAAAAAAAGCCTTACTATACATGGTTATTTTTTTGATTAAAAAAAAGCCTTACTAAACATGGTCATTTTTTTATGACAAAAAAAGTCTTACTATACATGGTCATTTTTTTTATTAAAAAAAAGCCTTACTATACATGGTCATTTTTTTATGAAAAAAAAAAAGCCTTACTATACATGGTCATTTTTTTATGAAAAAAAAAGCCTTACTATACATGGTCATTTTTTTATGAAAAAAAGCCTTACTATACATGGTCATTTTTTTAATTAAAAAAAAGCCTTACTATACATGGTCATTTTTTTATGAAAAAAAAAACCTTACTATAACTTGGTCATTTTTTTATGAAAAAAAAAAGCCTTAACATGGTCATTTTTTTTGTGAAAAAAAAAGCCTTACCATACATGGTCATTTTTTTATGAAAAAAAAAAGCCTTACTATACATGGTCATTTTTTTATGAAAAAAAAGCCTTACTATACATGGTTGTTTTTTTATGAAAAAAAAAAAAAGCCTTACTATACATGGTAATTTTTTTATGAAAAAAAAAGCCTTACTATACATGGTCATTTTTTTATGAAAAAAAAGCCTTACTATACATGGTCATTTTTTTTATTAAAAAAAGCCTTACTATACATGGTCATTTTTTTTATGAAAAAAAAGCCTTACTATACATGGTCATTTTTTTTATGAAAAAAAAGCATTACTATACATGGTCATTTTTTTATGAAAAAAAAAGGCTTACTATACATGGTCATTTTTTTATGAAAAAAAAAAAGCCTTACTATACATGGTCATTTTTTTATGAAAAAAAAGCCTTACTATACATGGTCATTTTTTAATGAAAAAAAAAGCCTTACTATACATGGTCATTTTTTTATGAAAAAAAAAGCCTTACTATACATGGTCATTTTTTTATGAAAAAAAAGCCTTACTATACATGGTCATTTTTTGATTAAAAAAAAGCCTTACTATACATGGTCATTTTTTTTGTGAAAAAAAAGCCTTACCATACATGGTCATTTTTTTACGAAAAAAAAAAGCCTTACTATACATGGTCATTTTTTTATGAAAAAAAAGCCTTACTATACATGGTTGTTTTTTTATGAAAAAAAAAAAAAGCCTTACTATACATGGTCATTTTTTTATGAAAAAAAAAGCCTTACTATACATGGTCATTTTTTTATGAAAAAAAAGCCTTACTATACATGGTCATTTTTTTTTATTAAAAAAAGCCTTACTATACATGGTCATTTTTTTTATGAAAAAAAAGCCTTACTATACATGGTCATTTTTTTTATGAAAAAAAAGCATTACTATACATGGTCATTTTTTTATGAAAAAAAAAAGCCTTACTATACATGGTCATTTTTTTATGAAAAAAAAAAAGCCTTACTATACATGGTCATTTTTTTATGAAAAAAAAAAGCCTTACTATACATGGTCATTTTTTTATGAAAAAAAAAAAAGCCTTAACATGGTCATTTTTTTTATGAAAAAAAAGCCTTACTATACATGGTCATTTTTTTTATGAAAAAAAAAGCCTTACTATACATGGTCATTTTTTAATGAAAAAAAAAGCCTTACTATACATGGTCATTTTTTTATGAAAAAAAAAGCCTTACTATACATGGTCATTTTTTTATGAAAAAAAAGCCTTACTATACATGGTCATTTTTTTGATTAAAAAAAAGCCTTACTATACATGGTCATTTTTTTATGAAAAAAAAAAGCCTTACTATACATGGTCATTTTTTTTATTAAAAAAAAAGCCTTACTATACATGGTCTTTTTTTTATGAAAAAAAAAGCCTTACTTTTCATGGTCATTTTTTTATGAAAAAAAAGCCTTACTATACATGGTCATTTTTTTATGAAAAAAAAGCCTTACTATACATGGTCGTTTTTTTATGAAAAAAAAAAGCCTTAACATGGTCATTTTTTTTATGAAAAAAAAAAGCCTTACTATACATGGTCATTTTTTTATGAAAAAAAAAGCCTTACTATACATGGTCATTTTTTTATGAAAAATAAAGCCTTACTATACATGGTCATTTTTTTATGAAAAAAAAAGCCTTACTATACATGGTCATTTTTTTATGAAAAAAAAGCCTTACTATACATGGTCATTTTTTTTATTAAAAAAAAAGCCTTACTATACATGGTCATTTTTTTATGAAAAAAAAAAAGCCTTACTATACATGGTCATTTTTTAATGAAAAAAAAGCCTTACTATACATGGTCATTTTTTTTTATTAAAAAAAGCCTTACTATACATGGTCATTTTTTTTATGAAAAAAAAAGCCTTACTATACATGGTCATTTTTTTTATGAAAAAAAAGCCTTACTATACATGGTCATTTTTTTATGAAAAATAAAGCCTTACTATACATGGTCATTTTTTTATGAAAAAAAAAAGCCTTACTATACATGGTCATTTTTTAATGAAAAAAAAGCCTTACTATACATGGTCATTTTTTTTTATTAAAAAAAAGCCTTACTATACATGGTCATTTTTTTATGAAAAAAAAAAGCCTTACTATACATGGTCATTTTTTATGAAAAAAAAAGCCTTACTATACATGGTCATTTTTTTATGAAAAAAAAGCCTTACTATACATGGTCATTTTTTTGATTAAAAAAAAGCCTTACTATACATGGTCATTTTTTAATGAAAAAAAAAGCCTTACTATACATGGTCATTTTTTAATGAAAAAAAAGCCTTACTATACATGGTCATTTTTTTTATTAAAAAAAGCCTTACTATACATGGTCATTTTTTTTTATGAAAAAAAAGCCTTACTATACATGGTCATTTTTTTTATGAAAAAAAAGCCTTACTATACATGGTCATTTTTTTATGAAAAAAAAAGCCTTACTATACATGGTCATTTTTTTAATGAAAAAAAAGCCTTACTATACATGGTCATTTTTTTATGAAAAAAAAAGCCTTACTATACATGGTCATTTTTTTATGAAAAAAAAAAGCCTTACTATACATGGTCATTTTTTTATGAAAAAAAAGCCTTACTATACATGGTCATTTTTTGGATTAAAAAAAAGCCTTACTATACATGGTCATTTTTTTATGAAAAAAAAAACCCCTTACTATACATGGTCATTTTTTTATGAAAAAAAAAAGCCTTACTATACATCGTCATTTTTTAATGAAAAATAAAGCCTTACTATACATGGTCATTTTTTTATGAAAAAGAAAAGCCTTACTATACATGGTCATTTTTTTATGAAAAGAAAAAGCCTTAACATGGTCATTTTTTAATGAAAAAAAAAAGCCTTACTATACATGGTTATTTTTTTGATTAAAAAAAAGCCTTACTATACATGGTCATTTTTTTATGACAAAAAAAAGCCTTACTATACATGGTCATTTTTTAATGAAAAAAAAGCCTTACTATACATGGTCTTTTGTTTTTATTAAAAAAAGCCTTACTATACATGGTCATTTTTTTTATGAAAAAAAAAGCCTTACTATACATGGTCATTTTTTTTATGAAAAAAAAGCCTTACTATACATGGTCATTTTTTTATGAAAAATAAAGCCTTACTATACATGGTCATTTTTTTATGAAAAAAAAAGCCTTACTATACATGGTCATTTTTTTATGAAAAAAAAGCCTTACTATACATGGTCATTTTTTTTATTAAAAAAAAGCCTTACTATACATGGTCATTTTTTTATGAAAAAAAAAAGCCTTACTATACATGGTCATTTTTTATGAAAAAAAAGCCTTACTATACATGGTCATTTTTTTATGAAAAAAAAGCCTTACTATACATGGTCATTTTTTTGATTAAAAAAAAGCCTTACTATACATGGTCATTTTTTTATGAAAAAAAAAAGCCTTACTATACATGGTCATTTTTTAATGAAAAAAAAGCCTTACTATACATGGTCATTTTTTTTATTAAAAAAAAGCCTTACTATACATGGTCATTTTTTTTTATGAAAAAAAAGCCTTACTATACATGGTCATTTTTTTTATGAAAAAAAAGCCTTACTATACATGGTCATTTTTTTATGAAAAAAAAAGCCTTACTATACATGGTCATTTTTTTAATGAAAAAAAAGCCTTACTATACATGGTCATTTTTTTATGAAAAAAAAAGCCTTACTATACATGGTCATTTTTTGGATTAAAAAAAAGCCTTACTATAACTTGGTCATTTTTTTATGAAAAAAAAAAGCCTTAACATGGTCATTTTTTTTGTGAAAAAAAAGCCTTACCATACATGGTCATTTTTTATGAAAAAAAAGCCTTACTATACATGGTTATTTTTTTGATTAAAAAAAAGCCTTACTATACATGGTCATTTTTTTATGACAAAAAAAAGCCTTACTATACATGGTCATTTTTTAATGAAAAAAAAGCCTTACTATACATGGTCTTTTGTTTTTATTAAAAAAAGCCTTACTATACATGGTCATTTTTTTTATGAAAAAAAAAGCCTTACTATACATGGTCATTTTTTTATGAAAAAAAAGCCTTACTATACATGGTCATTTTTTTATGAAAAATAAAGCCTTACTATACATGGTCATTTTTTTATGAAAAAAAAAGCCTTACTATACATGGTCATTTTTTTATGAAAAAAAAGCCTTACTATACATGGTCATTTTTTTTATTAAAAAAAAGCCTTACTATACATGGTCATTTTTTTATGAAAAAAAAAAGCCTTACTATACATGGTCATTTTTTATGAAAAAAAAGCCTTACTATACATGGTCATTTTTTTATGAAAAAAAAGCCTTACTATACATGGTCATTTTTTTGATTAAAAAAAAGCCTTACTATACATGGTCATTTTTTTATGAAAAAAAAAAGCCTTACTATACATGGTCATTTTTTAATGAAAAAAAAGCCTTACTATACATGGTCATTTTTTTTATTAAAAAAAAGCCTTACTATACATGGTCATTTTTTTTTATGAAAAAAAAGCCTTACTATACATGGTCATTTTTTTTATGAAAAAAAAGCCTTACTATACATGGTCATTTTTTTATGAAAAAAAAAGCCTTACTATACATGGTCATTTTTTTAATGAAAAAAAAGCCTTACTATACATGGTCATTTTTTTATGAAAAAAAAAGCCTTACTATACATGGTCATTTTTTGGATTAAAAAAAAGCCTTACTATAACTTGGTCATTTTTTTATGAAAAAAAAAAGCCTTAACATGGTCATTTTTTTTGTGAAAAAAAAGCCTTACCATACATGGTCATTTTTTATGAAAAAAAAGCCTTACTATACATGGTCATTTTTTTATGAAAAAAAAGCCTTACTATACATGGTCATTTTTTTGATTAAAAAAAAGCCTTACTATACATGGTCATTTTTTTATGAAAAAAAAAAGCCTTACTATACATGGTCATTTTTTAATGAAAAAAAAGCCTTACTATACATGGTCATTTTTTTTATTAAAAAAAAGCCTTACTATACATGGTCATTTTTTTTTATGAAAAAAAAGCCTTACTATACATGGTCATTTTTTTTATGAAAAAAAAGCCTTACTATACATGGTCATTTTTTTATGAAAAAAAAGCCTTACTATACATGGTCATTTTTTTAATGAAAAAAAAGCCTTACTATACATGGTCATTTTTTTATGAAAAAAAAGCCTTACTATACATGGTTGTTTTTTTATGAAAAAAAAAAAAAGCCTTACTATACATGGTAATTTTTTTATGAAAAAAAAAGCCTTACTATACATGGTCATTTTTTTATGAAAAAAAAGCCTTACTATACATGGTCATTTTTTTTATTAAAAAAAGCCTTACTATACATGGTCATTTTTTTTATGAAAAAAAAGCCTTACTATACATGGTCATTTTTTTTATGAAAAAAAAGCATTACTATACATGGTCATTTTTTTATGAAAAAAAAAGGCTTACTATACATGGTCATTTTTTTATGAAAAAAAAAAAGCCTTACTATACATGGTCATTTTTTTATGAAAAAAAAAAGCCTTACTATACATGGTCATTTTTTTATGAAAAAAAAAAAAGCCTTAACATGGTCATTTTTTTTATGAAAAAAAAGCCTTACTATACATGGTCATTTTTTTATGAAAAAAAAAGCCTTACTATACATGGTCATTTTTTAATGAAAAAAAAAGCCTTACTATACATGGTCATTTTTTTATGAAAAAAAAAGCCTTACTATACATGGTCATTTTTTTATGAAAAAAAAGCCTTACTATACATGGTCATTTTTTGATTAAAAAAAAGCCTTACTATACATGGTCATTTTTTTTGTGAAAAAAAAGCCTTACCATACATGGTCATTTTTTTATGAAAAAAAAAAGCCTTACTATACATGGTCATTTTTTTATGAAAAAAAAGCCTTACTATACATGGTTGTTTTTTTATGAAAAAAAAAAAAAGCCTTACTATACATGGTCATTTTTTTATGAAAAAAAAAGCCTTACTATACATGGTCATTTTTTTATGAAAAAAAAGCCTTACTATACATGGTCATTTTTTTTATTAAAAAAAGCCTTACTATACATGGTCATTTTTTTTATGAAAAAAAAGCCTTACTATACATGGTCATTTTTTTTATGAAAAAAAAGCATTACTATACATGGTCATTTTTTTATGAAAAAAAAAAGCCTTACTATACATGGTCATTTTTTTATGAAAAAAAAAAGCCTTACTATACATGGTCATTTTTTTATGAAAAAAAAAAGCCTTACTATACATGGTCATTTTTTTATGAAAAAAAAAAAGCCTTAACATGGTCATTTTTTTTATGAAAAAAAAGCCTTACTATACATGGTCATTTTTTTATGAAAAAAAAAGCCTTACTATACATGGTCATTTTTTAATGAAAAAAAAAGCCTTACTATACATGGTCATTTTTTAATGAAAAAAAAAGCCTTACTATACATGGTCATTTTTTTATGAAAAAAAAGCCTTACTATACATGGTCATTTTTTTGATTAAAAAAAAGCCTTACTATACATGGTCATTTTTTTATGAAAAAAAAAGCCTTACTATACATGGTCATTTTTTTTATTAAAAAAAAGCCTTACTATACATGGTCTTTTTTTTATGAAAAAAAAAGCCTTACTTTTCATGGTCATTTTTTTATGAAAAAAAAAGCCTTACTATACATGGTCATTTTTTTATGAAAAAAAAGCCTTAACATGGTCATTTTTTTTTATGAAAAAAAAAAGCCTTACTATACATGGTCATTTTTTTATGAAAAAAAAAGCCTTACTATACATGGTCATTTTTTTATGAAAAATAAAGCCTTACTATACATGGTCATTTTTTTATGAAAAAAAAAGTCTTACTATACATGGTCATTTTTTTATGAAAAAAAAGCCTTACTATACATGGTCATTTTTTTTATTAAAAAAAAAGCCTTACTATACATGGTCATTTTTTTATGAAAAAAAAAAAGCCTTACTATACATGGTCATTTTTTAATGAAAAAAAAGCCTTACTATACATGGTCATTTTTTTTTATTAAAAAAAGCCTTACTATACATGGTCATTTTTTTTATGAAAAAAAAAGCCTTACTATACATGGTCATTTTTTTTATGAAAAAAAAGCCTTACTATACATGGTCATTTTTTTATGAAAAATAAAGCCTTACTATACATGGTCATTTTTTTATGAAAAAAAAAGCCTTACTATACATGGTCATTTTTTAATGAAAAAAAAGCCTTACTATACATGGTCATTTTTTTTATTAAAAAAAAGCCTTACTATACATGGTCATTTTTTTATGAAAAAAAAAAGCCTTACTATACCTGGTCATTTTTTATGAAAAAAAAAGCCTTACTATACATGGTCATTTTTTTTTATGAAAAAAAAAGCCTTACTATACATGGTCATTTTTTTTATGAAAAAAAAGCCTTACTATACATGGTCATTTTTTTATGAAAAAAAAAGCCTTACTATACATGGTCATTTTTTTAATGAAAAAAAAGCCTTACTATACATGGTCATTTTTTTATGAAAAAAAAAGCCTTACTATACATGGTCATTTTTTTATGAAAAAAAAAAGCCTTACTATACATGGTCATTTTTTTATGAAAAAAAAGCCTTACTATACATGGTCATTTTTTGGATTAAAAAAAAGCCTTACTATACATGGTCATTTTTTTATGAAAAAAAAAACCCCTTACTATACATGGTCATTTTTTTATGAAAAAAAAAAGCCTTACTATACATCGTCATTTTTTAATGAAAAAAAAGCCTTACTATACATGGTCATTTTTTTATGAAAAAGAAAAGCCTTACTATACATGGTCATTTTTTTATGAAAAGAAAAAGCCTTAACATGGTCATTTTTTAATGAAAAAAAAAGCCTTACTATACATGGTTATTTTTTTGATTAAAAAAAAGCCTTACTATACATGGTCATTTTTTTATGACAAAAAAAAGCCTTACTATACATGGTCATTTTTTTATGAAAAAAAAAGCCTTACTATACATGGTCATTTTTTAATGAAAAAAAAAAGCCTTACTATACATGGTAATTTTTTTTTATTAAAAAAAGCCTTACTATACATGGTCATTTTTTTTATGAAAAAAAAAAAGCCTTACTATACATGGTCATTTTTTTATGAAAAATAAAGCCTTACTATACATGGTCATTTTTTTATGAAAAAAAAAGCCTTACTATACATGGTCATTTTTTTATGAAAAAAAAGCCTTACTATACATGGTCATTTTTTTTATTAAAAAAAAGCCTTACTATACATGGTCATTTTTTTATGAAAAAAAAAAAGCCTTACTATACATGGTCATTTTTTATGAAAAAAAAAGCCTTACTATACATGGTCATTTTTTTATGAAAAAAAAGCCTTACTATACATGGTCATTTTTTTGATTAAAAAAAAGCCTTACTATACGTGGTCATTTTTTTATGAAAAAAAAAAGCCTTACTATACATGGTCATTTTTTAATGAAAAAAAAGCCTTACTATACATGGTCATTTTTTTTTATTAAAAAAAGCCTTACTATACATGGTCATTTTTTTTATGAAAAAAAAGCCTTACTATACATGGTCATTTTTTTTATGAAAAAAAAGCCTTACTATACATGGTCATTTTTTTATGAAAAAAAAAGCCTTACTATACATGGTCATTTTTTTAATGAAAAAAAAGCCTTACTATACATGGTCATTTTTTTATGAAAAAAAAAGCCTTACTATACATGGTCATTTTTTTATGAAAAAAAAAAGCCTTACTATACATGGTCATTTTTTTATGGAAAAAAAAGCCTTACTATACATGGTCATTTTTTGGATTAAAAAAAAGCCTTACTATACATGGTCATTTTTTTATGAAAAAAAAAAAGCCTTACTATACATGGTCATTTTTTTATGAAAAAAAAAAAGCCTTACTATACATCGTCATTTTTTAATGAAATAAAAAGCCTTACTATACATGGTCATTTTTTTTATGAAAAAGAAAAGCCTTACTATACATGGTCATTTTTTTATGAAAAGAAAAAGCCTTAACATGGTCATTTTTTAATGAAAAAAAAAAGCCTTACTATACATGGTTATTTTTTTGATTAAAAAAAAGCCTTACTATACATGGTCATTTTTTATGACAAAAAAAAGCCTTACTATACATGGTCATTTTTTTATGAAAAAAAAAGCCTTACTATACATGGTCATTTTTTAATGAAAAAAAAAAGCCTTACTATACATGGTCATTTTTTTCATTAAAAAAAGCCTTACTATACATGGTCATTTTTTTTATGAAAAAAAAGCCTTACTATACATGGTCATTTTTTTGATTAAAAAAAGCATTACTATACATGGTCATTTTTTTATGAAAAAAAAAAGCCTTACTATACATGGTCATTTTTTTATGAAAAAAAAAAGCCTTACTATACATGGTCATTTTTTTATGGAAAAAAAAAGCCTTACTATACATGGTCATTTTTTATGGAAAAAAAAAGCCTTAACATGGTCATTTTTTTTATGAAAAAAAAGCCTTACTATACATGGTCATTTTTTTATGAAAAAGAAAAGCCTTACTATACATGGTCATTTTTTTATGAAAAGAAAAAGCCTTAACATGGTCATTTTTTAATGAAAAAAAAAAGCCTTACTATACATGGTTATTTTTTTGATTAAAAAAAAGCCTTACTATACATGGTCATTTTTTTATGACAAAAAAAAGCCTTACTATACATGGTCATTTTTTAATGAAAAAAAAAGCCTTACTATACATGGTCTTTTGTTTTTATTAAAAAAAGCCTTACTATACATGGTCATTTTTTTTATGAAAAAAAAAGCCTTACTATACATGGTCATTTTTTTTTATGAAAAAAAAGCCTTACTATACATGGTCATTTTTTTATGAAAAATAAAGCCTTACTATACATGGTCATTTTTTATGAAAAAAAAAGCCTTACTATACATGGTCATTTTTTTATGAAAAAAAAGCCTTACTATACATGGTCATTTTTTTGATTAAAAAAAAGCCTTACTATACATGGTCATTTTTTTATGAAAAAAAAAAAGCCTTACTATACATGGTCATTTTTTTATGAAAAAAAAGCCTTACTATACATGGTCATTTTTTTTATTAAAAAAAGCCTTACTATACATGGTCATTTTTTTTTATGAAAAAAAAGCCTTACTATACATGGTCATTTTTTTTATGAAAAAAAAGCCTTACTATACATGGTCATTTTTTTATGAAAAAAAAAGCCTTACTATACATGGTCATTTTTTTAATGAAAAAAAAGCCTTACTATACATGGTCATTTTTTTATGAAAAAAAAAGCCTTACTATACATGGTCATTTTTTTATGAAAAAAAAAAAGCCTTACTATACATGGTCATTTTTTATGAAAAAAAAAGCCTTACTATACATGGTCATTTTTTTATGAAAAAAAAGCCTTACTATACATGGTCATTTTTTTGATTAAAAAAAAGCCTTACTATACGTGGTCATTTTTTTATGAAAAAAAAAAGCCTTACTATACATGGTCATTTTTTAATGAAAAAAAAGCCTTACTATACATGGTCATTTTTTTTTATTAAAAAAAGCCTTACTATACATGGTCATTTTTTTTATGAAAAAAAAGCCTTACTATACATGGTCATTTTTTTTATGAAAAAAAAGCCTTACTATACATGGTCATTTTTTTATGAAAAAAAAAGCCTTACTATACATGGTCATTTTTTTAATGAAAAAAAAGCCTTACTATACATGGTCATTTTTTTATGAAAAAAAAAGCCTTACTATACATGGTCATTTTTTTATGAAAAAAAAAAGCCTTACTATACATGGTCATTTTTTTATGAAAAAAAAGCCTTACTATACATGGTCATTTTTTGGATTAAAAAAAAGCCTTACTATACATGGTCATTTTTTTATGAAAAAAAAAACCCCTTACTATACATGGTCATTTTTTTATGAAAAAAAAAAAAGCCTTACTATACATCGTCATTTTTTAATGAAATAAAAAGCCTTACTATACATGGTCATTTTTTTTATGAAAAAGAAAAGCCTTACTATACATGGTCATTTTTTTATGAAAAGAAAAAGCCTTAACATGGTCATTTTTTAATGAAAAAAAAAAGCCTTACTATACATGGTTATTTTTTTGATTAAAAAAAAGCCTTACTATACATGGTCATTTTTTTATGAAAAAAAAAGCCTTACTATACATGGTAATTTTTTAATGAAAAAAAAAAGCCTTACTATACATGGTCATTTTTTTCATTAAAAAAAGCCTTACTATACATGGTCATTTTTTTTATGAAAAAAAAGCCTTACTATACATGGTCATTTTTTTGATTAAAAAAAGCATTACTATACATGGTCATTTTTTTGATTAAAAAAAAGCCTTACTATACATGGTCATTTTTTTATGAAAAAAAAAAGCCTTACTATACATGGTCATTTTTTTATGAAAAAAAAAAAGCCTTACTATACATGGTCATTTTTTATGGAAAAAAAAAGCCTTAACATGGTCATTTTTTTTATGAAAAAAAAGCCTTACTATACATGGTCATTTTTTTATGAAAAAGAAAAGCCTTACTATACATGGTCATTTTTTTATGAAAAGAAAAAGCCTTAACATGGTCATTTTTTAATGAAAAAAAAAAGCCTTACTATACATGGTTATTTTTTTGATTAAAAAAAAGCCTTACTATACATGGTCATTTTTTTATGACAAAAAAAAGCCTTACTATACATGGTCATTTTTTAATGAAAAAAAAGCCTTACTATACATGGTCTTTTGTTTTTATTAAAAAAAGCCTTACTATACATGGTCATTTTTTTTATGAAAAAAAAAGCCTTACTATACATGGTCATTTTTTTTATGAAAAAAAAGCCTTACTATACATGGTCATTTTTTTATGAAAAATAAAGCCTTACTATACATGGTCATTTTTTTATGAAAAAAAAAGCCTTACTATACATGGTCATTTTTTTATGAAAAAAAAGCCTTACTATACATGGTCATTTTTTTTATTAAAAAAAAGCCTTACTATACATGGTCATTTTTTTATGAAAAAAAAAGCCTTACTATACATGGTCATTTTTTATGAAAAAAAAAGCCTTACTATACATGGTCATTTTTTTATGAAAAAAAAGCCTTACTATACATGGTCATTTTTTTGATTAAAAAAAAGCCTTACTATACATGGTCATTTTTTTATGAAAAAAAAAAAGCCTTACTATACATGGTCATTTTTTTATGAAAAAAAAGCCTTACTATACATGGTCATTTTTTTTATTAAAAAAAGCCTTACTATACATGGTCATTTTTTTTTATGAAAAAAAAGCCTTACTATACATGGTCATTTTTTTTATGAAAAAAAAGCCTTACTATACATGGTCATTTTTTTATGAAAAAAAAAGCCTTACTATACATGGTCATTTTTTTAATGAAAAAAAAGCCTTACTATACATGGTCATTTTTTTATGAAAAAAAAAGCCTTACTATACATGGTCATTTTTTTATGAAAAAAAAAAGCCTTACTATACATGGTCATTTTTTTATGAAAAAAAAGCCTTACTATACATGGTCATTTTTTGGATTAAAAAAAAGCCTTACTATACATGGTCATTTTTTTATGAACAAAAAAAACCCCTTACTGTACATGGTCATTTTTTTATGAAAAAAAAAAAGCCTTACTATACATCGTCATTTTTTAATGAAAAAAAAAGCCTTACTATACATGGTCATTTTTTTATGAAAAAGAAAAGCCTTACTATACATGGTCATTTTTTTATGAAAAGAAAAAGCCTTAACATGGTCATTTTTTAATGAAAAAAAAAAGCCTTACTATACATGGTTATTTTTTTGATTAAAAAAAAGCCTTACTATACATGGTCATTTTTTTATGACAAAAAAAAGCCTTACTATACATGGTCATTTTTTTATGAAAAAAAAGCCTTACTATACATGGTCATTTTTTAATGAAAAAAAAAAAGCCTTACTATACATGGTCATTTTTTTTATTAAAAAAAGCCTTACTATACATGGTCATTTTTTTTATGAAAAAAAAAAGCCTTACTATACATGGTCATTTTTTTATGAAAAATAAAGCCTTACTATACATGGTCATTTTTTTATGAAAAAAAAAGCCTTACTATACATGGTCATTTTTTTATGAAAAAAAAAGCCTTACTATACATGGTCATTTTTTTTATTAAAAAAAAGCCTTACTATACATGGTCATTTTTTTATGAAAAAAAAAAAGCCTTACTATACATGGTCATTTTTTATGAAAAAAAAAGCCTTACTATACATGGTCATTTTTTTATGAAAAAAAAGCCTTACTATACATGGTCATTTTTTTGATTAAAAAAAAGCCTTACTATACATGGTCATTTTTTTATGAAAAAAAAAAGCCTTACTATACATGGTCATTTTTTAATGAAAAAAAAAAGCCTTACTATACATGGTCATTTTTTTATGAAAAAAAAGCCTTACTATACATGGTCATTTTTTTTATGAAAAAAAAGCCTTACTATACATGGTCATTTTTTTTATGAAAAAAAAGCCTTACTATACATGGTCATTTTTTTATGAAAAAAAAAGCCTTACTATACATGGTCATTTTTTTAATGAAAAAAAAGCCTTAACATGGTCATTTTTTTATGAAAAATAAAGCCTTACTATACATGGTCATTTTTTATGAAAAAAAAAGCCTTACTATACATGGTCATTTTTTTATGAAAAAAAAGCCTTACTATACATGGTCATTTTTTTGATTAAAAAAAAGCCTTACTATACATGGTCATTTTTTTATGAAAAAAAAAAAGCCTTACTATACATGGTCATTTTTTTATGAAAAAAAAGCCTTACTATACATGGTCATTTTTTTTATTAAAAAAAGCCTTACTATACATGGTCATTTTTTTTTATGAAAAAAAAGCCTTACTATACATGGTCATTTTTTTTATGAAAAAAAAGCCTTACTATACATGGTCATTTTTTTATGAAAAAAAAAGCCTTACTATACATGGTCATTTTTTTAATGAAAAAAAAGCCTTACTATACATGGTCATTTTTTTATGAAAAAAAAAGCCTTACTATACATGGTCATTTTTTTATGAAAAAAAAAAAGCCTTACTATACATGGTCATTTTTTATGAAAAAAAAAGCCTTACTATACATGGTCATTTTTTTATGAAAAAAAAGCCTTACTATACATGGTCATTTTTTTGATTAAAAAAAAGCCTTACTATACGTGGTCATTTTTTTATGAAAAAAAAAAGCCTTACTATACATGGTCATTTTTTAATGAAAAAAAAGCCTTACTATACATGGTCATTTTTTTTTATTAAAAAAAGCCTTACTATACATGGTCATTTTTTTTATGAAAAAAAAGCCTTACTATACATGGTCATTTTTTTTATGAAAAAAAAGCCTTACTATACATGGTCATTTTTTTATGAAAAAAAAAGCCTTACTATACATGGTCATTTTTTTAATGAAAAAAAAGCCTTACTATACATGGTCATTTTTTTATGAAAAAAAAAGCCTTACTATACATGGTCATTTTTTTATGAAAAAAAAAAGCCTTACTATACATGGTCATTTTTTTATGAAAAAAAAGCCTTACTATACATGGTCATTTTTTGGATTAAAAAAAAGCCTTACTATACATGGTCATTTTTTTATGAAAAAAAAAACCCCTTACTATACATGGTCATTTTTTTATGAAAAAAAAAAAAGCCTTACTATACATCGTCATTTTTTAATGAAATAAAAAGCCTTACTATACATGGTCATTTTTTTTATGAAAAAGAAAAGCCTTACTATACATGGTCATTTTTTTATGAAAAGAAAAAGCCTTAACATGGTCATTTTTTAATGAAAAAAAAAAGCCTTACTATACATGGTTATTTTTTTGATTAAAAAAAAGCCTTACTATACATGGTCATTTTTTTATGAAAAAAAAAGCCTTACTATACATGGTCATTTTTTAATGAAAAAAAAAAGCCTTACTATACATGGTCATTTTTTTCATTAAAAAAAGCCTTACTATACATGGTCATTTTTTTTATGAAAAAAAAGCCTTACTATACATGGTCATTTTTTTGATTAAAAAAAGCATTACTATACATGGTCATTTTTTTGATTAAAAAAAAGCCTTACTATACATGGTCATTTTTTTATGAAAAAAAAAAGCCTTACTATACATGGTCATTTTTTTATGAAAAAAAAAAAGCCTTACTATACATGGTCATTTTTTATGGAAAAAAAAAGCCTTAACATGGTCATTTTTTTAATGAAAAAAAAGCCTTACTATACATGGTCATTTTTTTATGAAAAAGAAAAGCCTTACTATACATGGTCATTTTTTTATGAAAAGAAAAAGCCTTAACATGGTCATTTTTTAATGAAAAAAAAAAGCCTTACTATACATGGTTATTTTTTTGATTAAAAAAAAGCCTTACTATACATGGTCATTTTTTTATGACAAAAAAAAGCCTTACTATACATGGTCATTTTTTAATGAAAAAAAAGCCTTACTATACATGGTCTTTTGTTTTTATTTAAAAAAGCCTTACTATACATGGTCATTTTTTTTATGAAAAAAAAAGCCTTACTATACATGGTCATTTTTTTTATGAAAAAAAAGCCTTACTATACATGGTCATTTTTTTATGAAAAATAAAGCCTTACTATACATGGTCATTTTTTTATGAAAAAAAAAGCCTTACTATACATGGTCATTTTTTTATGAAAAAAAAGCCTTACTATACATGGTCATTTTTTTTATTAAAAAAAAGCCTTACTATACATGGTCATTTTTTTATGAAAAAAAAAGCCTTACTATACATGGTCATTTTTTATGAAAAAAAAAGCCTTACTATACATGGTCATTTTTTTATGAAAAAAAAGCCTTACTATACATGGTCATTTTTTTGATTAAAAAAAAGCCTTACTATACATGGTCATTTTTTTATGAAAAAAAAAAAGCCTTACTATACATGGTCATTTTTTTATGAAAAAAAAGCCTTACTATACATGGTCATTTTTTTTATTAAAAAAAGCCTTACTATACATGGTCATTTTTTTTTATGAAAAAAAAGCCTTACTATACATGGTCATTTTTTTTATGAAAAAAAAGCCTTACTATACATGGTCATTTTTTTATGAAAAAAAAAGCCTTACTATACATGGTCATTTTTTTAATGAAAAAAAAGCCTTACTATACATGGTCATTTTTTTATGAAAAAAAAAGCCTTACTATACATGGTCATTTTTTTATGAAAAAAAAAAGCCTTACTATACATGGTCATTTTTTTATGAAAAAAAAGCCTTACTATACATGGTCATTTTTTGGATTAAAAAAAAGCCTTACTATACATGGTCATTTTTTTATGAACAAAAAAAACCCCTTACTGTACATGGTCATTTTTTTATGAAAAAAAAAAAGCCTTACTATACATCGTCATTTTTTAATGAAAAAAAAAGCCTTACTATACATGGTCATTTTTTTATGAAAAAGAAAAGCCTTACTATACATGGTCATTTTTTTATGAAAAGAAAAAGCCTTAACATGGTCATTTTTTAATGAAAAAAAAAAGCCTTACTATACATGGTTATTTTTTTGATTAAAAAAAAGCCTTACTATACATGGTCATTTTTTTATGACAAAAAAAAGCCTTACTATACATGGTCATTTTTTTATGAAAAAAAAGCCTTACTATACATGGTCATTTTTTAATGAAAAAAAAAAAGCCTTACTATACATGGTCATTTTTTTTATTAAAAAAAGCCTTACTATACATGGTCATTTTTTTTATGAAAAAAAAAAGCCTTACTATACATGGTCATTTTTTTATGAAAAATAAAGCCTTACTATACATGGTCATTTTTTTATGAAAAAAAAAGCCTTACTATACATGGTCATTTTTTTATGAAAAAAAAAGCCTTACTATACATGGTCATTTTTTTTATTAAAAAAAGCCTTACTATACATGGTCATTTTTTTATGAAAAAAAAAAAGCCTTACTATACATGGTCATTTTTTATGAAAAAAAAAGCCTTACTATACATGGTCATTTTTTTATGAAAAAAAAGCCTTACTATACATGGTCATTTTTTTGATTAAAAAAAAGCCTTACTATACATGGTCATTTTTTTATGAAAAAAAAAAGCCTTACTATACATGGTCATTTTTTAATGAAAAAAAAAAGCCTTACTATACATGGTCATTTTTTTATGAAAAAAAAGCCTTACTATACATGGTCATTTTTTTTATGAAAAAAAAGCCTTACTATACATGGTCATTTTTTTTATGAAAAAAAAGCCTTACTATACATGGTCATTTTTTTATGAAAAAAAAAGCCTTACTATACATGGTCATTTTTTTAATGAAAAAAAAGCCTTACTATACATGGTCATTTTTTTATGAAAAAAAAAGCCTTACTATACATGGTCATTTTTTTATGAAAAAAAAAAGCCTTACTATACATGGTCATTTTTTTATGAAAAAAAAGCCTTACTATACATGGTCATTTTTTGGATTAAAAAAAAGCCTTACTATACATGGTCATTTTTTTATGAAAAAAAAAAACCCTTACTATACATGGTCATTTTTTTATGAAAAAAAAAAAGCCTTACTATACATCGTCATTTTTTAATGAAATAAAAAGCCTTACTATACATGGTCATTTTTTTTATGAAAAAGAAAAGCCTTACTATACATGGTCATTTTTTTATGAAAAGAAAAAGCCTTAACATGGTCATTTTTTAATGAAAAAAAAAGCCTTACTATACATGGTTATTTTTTTGATTAAAAAAAAGCCTTACTATACATGGTCATTTTTTTATGACAAAAAAAAGCCTTACTATACATGGTCATTTTTTTATGAAAAAAAAAAGCCTTACTATACATGGTCATTTTTTAATGAAAAAAAAAGCCTTACTATACATGGTCATTTTTTTTATTAAAAAAAGCCTTACTATACATGGTCATTTTTTTTATGAAAAAAAAGCCTTACTATACATGGTCATTTTTTTGATTAAAAAAAGCATTACTATACATGGTCATTTTTTTGATTAAAAAAAAGCCTTACTATACATGGTCATTTTTTTATGAAAAAAAAAAGCCTTACTATACATGGTCATTTTTTTATGAAAAAAAAAAGCCTTACTATACATGGTCATTTTTTATGGAAAAAAAAAAGCCTTAACATGGTCATTTTTTTTATGAAAAAAAAGCCTTACTATACATGGTCATTTTTTTATGAAAAAAAAAGCCTTACTATACATGGTCATTTTTTTATGAAAAAAAAGTCTTACTATACATGGTCATTTTTTTTATGAAAAAAAAGCCTTACTATACATGGTCATTTTTTTATGAAAAAAAAAGCCTTACTATACATGGTCATTTTTTTATGAAAAAAAAAGCCTTACTATACATGGTCATTTTTTTATGAAAAAAAAGCCTTACTATACATGGTCGTTTTTTTATGAAAAAAAAAAAGCCTTAACATGGTCATTTTTTTATGAAAAAAAAAAGCCTTACTATACATGGTCATTTTTTTATGAAAAAAAAGCCTTACTATACATGGTCATTTTTTTATGAAAAATAAAGCCTTACTATACATGGTCATTTTTTTATGAAAAAAAAAGCCTTACTATACATGGTCATTTTTTTATGAAAAAAAAGCCTTACTATACATGGTCATTTTTTTTATTAAAAAAAGCCTTACTATACATGGTCATTTTTTTTATGAAAAAAAAGCCTTACTATACATGGTCATTTTTTTGATTAAAAAAAGCATTACTATACATGGTCATTTTTTTATGAAAAAAAAAGCCTTACTATACATGGTCATTTTTTTATGAAAAAAAAAGCCTTACTATACATGGTCATTTTTTTATGAAAAAAAAGCCTTACTATACATGGTCATTTTTTGGATTAAAAAAAAGCCTTACTATACATGGTCATTTTTTTATGAAAAAAAAAACCCCTTACTATACATGGTCATTTTTTTATGAAAAAAAAAAAGCCTTACTATACATCGTCATTTTTTAATGAAAAAAAAAGCCTTACTATACATGGTTATTTTTTTATGAAAAAGAAAAGCCTTACTATACATGGTCATTTTTTTATGAAAAGAAAAAGCCTTAACATGGTCATTTTTTAATGAAAAAAAAAAGCCTTACTATACATGGTTATTTTTTTGATTAAAAAAAAGCCTTACTATACATGGTCATTTTTTTATGACAAAAAAAAGCCTTACTATACATGGTCATTTTTTTATGAAAAAAAAAGCCTTACTATACATGGTCATTTTTTTATGAAAAAAAAAGCCTTACTATACATGGTCATTTTTTTTATTAAAAAAAGCCTTACTATACATGGTCATTTTTTTTATGAAAAAAAAGCCTTACTATACATGGTCATTTTTTTGATTAAAAAAAGCATTACTATACATGGTCATTTTTTTGATTAAAAAAAAGCCTTACTATACATGGTCATTTTTTTATGAAAAAAAAAAGCCTTACTATACATGGTCATTTTTTTATGAAAAAAAAAAGCCTTACTATACATGGTCATTTTTTATGAAAAAAAAAAAGCCTTAACATGGTCATTTTTTTTATGAAAAAAAAGCCTTACTATACATGGTCATTTTTTTATGAAAAAAAAAGCCTTACTATACATGGTCATTTTTTTATGAAAAAAAAGTCTTACTATACATGGTCATTTTTTTTATGAAAAAAAAGCCTTACTATACATGGTCATTTTTTTATGAAAAAAAAAGCCTTACTATACATGGTCATTTTTTTATGAAAAAAAAAGCCTTACTATACATGGTCATTTTTTTATGAAAAAAAAGCCTTACTATACATGGTCGTTTTTTTATGAAAAAAAAAAAGCCTTAACATGGTCATTTTTTTTATGAAAAAAAAAAAGGCTTACTATACATGGTCATTTTTTTATGAAAAAAAAGCCTTACTATACATGGTCATTTTTTTATGAAAAATAAAGCCTTACTATACATGGTCATTTTTTTATGAAAAAAAAAGCCTTACTATACATGGTCATTTTTTTATGAAAAAAAAGCCTTACTATACATGGTCATTTTTTTTATTAAAAAAAGCCTTACTATACATGGTCATTTTTTTTATGAAAAAAAAGCCTTACTATACATGGTCATTTTTTTGATTAAAAAAAGCATTACTATACATGGTCATTTTTTTGATTAAAAAAAAGCCTTACTATACATGGTCATTTTTTTATGAAAAAAAAAAGCCTTACTATACATGGTCATTTTTTTTATGAAAAAAAAAAGCCTTACTATACATGGTCATTTTTTATGAAAAAAAAAAGCCTTAACATGGTCATTTTTTTAATGAAAAAAAAGCCTTACTATACATGGTCATTTTTTTATGAAAAAAAAAGCCTTACTATACATGGTCATTTTTTTATGAAAAAAAAGCCTTACTATACATGGTCATTTTTTTTATTAAAAGAAAGCCTTACTATACATGGTCATTTTTTTATGAAAAAAAAAAAGCCTTACTATACATGGTCATTTTTTAATGAAAAAAAAAGCCTTACTATACATGGTCATTTTTTTTATTAAAAAAAGCCTTACTATACATGGTCATTTTTTTTTATGAAAAAAAAGCCTTACTATACATGGTCATTTTTTTTATTAAAAAAAGCCTTACTATACATGGTCATTTTTTTTTATGAAAAAAAAGCCTTACTATACATGGTCATTTTTTTTATGAAAAAAAAGCCTTACTATACATGGTCATTTTTTTATGAAAAAAAAAGCCTTACTATACATGGTCATTTTTTTATGAAAAAAAAGCCTTACTATACATGGTCATTTTTTGGATTAAAAAAAAGCCTTACTATACATGGTCATTTTTTTATGAAAAAAAAAAAACCCTTACTGTACATGGTCATTTTTTTATGAAAAAAAAAAAGCCTTACTATACATCGTCATTTTTTAATGAAAAAAAAAGCCTTACTATACATGGTCATTTTTTTATGAAAAAGAAAAGCCTTACTATACATGGTCATTTTTTTATGAAAAGAAAAAGCCTTAACATGGTCATTTTTTAATGAAAAAAAAAAGCCTTACTATACATGGTTATTTTTTTGATTAAAAAAAAGCCTTACTATACATGGTCATTTTTTTATGACAAAAAAAAGCCTTACTATACATGGTCATTTTTTTATGAAAAAAAAGCCTTACTATACATGGTCATTTTTTAATGAAAAAAAAAAGCCTTACTATACATGGTCATTTTTTTTATTAAAAAAAGCCTTACTATACATGGTCATTTTTTTTATGAAAAAAAAAAAGCCTTACTATACATGGTCATTTTTTTATGAAAAATAAAGCCTTACTATACATGGTCATTTTTTTATGAAAAAAAAAGCCTTACTATACATGGTCATTTTTTTATGAAAAAAAAGCCTTACTATACATGGTCATTTTTTTTATTAAAAAAAAGCCTTACTATACATGGTCATTTTTTTATGAAAAAAAAAAAGCCTTACTATACATGGTCATTTTTTATGAAAAAAAAAGCCTTACTATACATGGTCATTTTTTTATGAAAAAAAAGCCTTACTATACATGGTCATTTTTTTGATTAAAAAAAAGCCTTACTATACATGGTCATTTTTTTATGAAAAAAAAAAGCCTTACTATACATGGTCATTTTTTAATGAAAAAAAAGCCTTACTATACATGGTCATTTTTTTTTTATTAAAAAAAGCCTTACTATACATGGTCATTTTTTTTATGAAAAAAAAGCCTTACTATACATGGTCATTTTTTTTATGAAAAAAAAGCCTTACTATACATGGTCATTTTTTTATGAAAAAAAAAGCCTTACTATACATGGTCATTTTTTTAATGAAAAAAAAGCCTTACTATACATGGTCATTTTTTTATGAAAAAAAAAGCCTTACTATACATGGTCATTTTTTTATGAAAAAAAAAAGCCTTACTATACATGGTCATTTTTTTATGAAAAAAAAGCCTTACTATACATGGTCATTTTTTGGATTAAAAAAAAGCCTTACTATACATGGTCATTTTTTTATGAAAAAAAAAAACCCTTACTATACATGGTCATTTTTTTATGAAAAAAAAAAAGCCTTACTATACATCGTCATTTTTTAATGAAATAAAAAGCCTTACTATACATGGTCATTTTTTTTATGAAAAAGAAAAGCCTTACTATACATGGTCATTTTTTTATGAAAAGAAAAAGCCTTAACATGGTCATTTTTTAATGAAAAAAAAAAGCCTTACTATACATGGTTATTTTTTTGATTAAAAAAAAGCCTTACTATACATGGTCATTTTTTTATGACAAAAAAAAGCCTTACTATACATGGTCATTTTTTAATGAAAAAAAAAGCCTTACTATACATGGTCATTTTTTAATGAAAAAAAAAGCCTTACTATACATGGTCATTTTTTTTATTAAAAAAAGCCTTACTATACATGGTCATTTTTTTTATGAAAAAAAAGCCTTACTATACATGGTCATTTTTTTGATTAAAAAAAGCATTACTATACATGGTCATTTTTTTGATTAAAAAAAAGCCTTACTATACATGGTCATTTTTTTATGAAAAAAAAAAGCCTTACTATACATGGTCATTTTTTTATGAAAAAAAAAAGCCTTACTATACATGGTCATTTTTTATGGAAAAAAAAAAGCCTTAACATGGTCATTTTTTTTATGAAAAAAAAGCCTTACTATACATGGTCATTTTTTTATGAAAAAAAAAGCCTTACTATACATGGTCATTTTTTTATGAAAAAAAAGTCTTACTATACATGGTCATTTTTTTTATGAAAAAAAAAGCCTTACTATACATGGTCATTTTTTTATGAAAAAAAAAGCCTTACTATACATGGTCATTTTTTTATGAAAAAAAAAGCCTTACTATACATGGTCATTTTTTTATGAAAAAAAAGCCTTACTATACATGGTCGTTTTTTTATGAAAAAAAAAAAGCCTTAACATGGTCATTTTTTTATGAAAAAAAAAAGCCTTACTATACATGGTCATTTTTTTATGAAAAAAAAGCCTTACTATACATGGTCATTTTTTTATGAAAAATAAAGCCTTACTATACATGGTCATTTTTTTATGAAAAAAAAAGCCTTACTATACATGGTCATTTTTTTATGAAAAAAAAGCCTTACTATACATGGTCATTTTTTTTATTAAAAAAAGCCTTACTATACATGGTCATTTTTTTTATGAAAAAAAAGCCTTACTATACATGGTCATTTTTTTGATTAAAAAAAGCATTACTATACATGGTCATTTTTTTATGAAAAAAAAAGCCTTACTATACATGGTCATTTTTTTATGAAAAAAAAAGCCTTACTATACATGGTCATTTTTTTATGAAAAAAAAGCCTTACTATACATGGTCATTTTTTGGATTAAAAAAAAGCCTTACTATACATGGTCATTTTTTTATGAAAAAAAAAAACCCTTACTATACATGGTCATTTTTTTATGAAAAAAAAAAGCCTTACTATACATCGTCATTTTTTAATGAAAAAAAAAGCCTTACTATACATGGTTATTTTTTTATGAAAAAGAAAAGCCTTACTATACATGGTCATTTTTTTATGAAAAGAAAAAGCCTTAACATGGTCATTTTTTAATGAAAAAAAAAAGCCTTACTATACATGGTTATTTTTTTGATTAAAAAAAAGCCTTACTATACATGGTCATTTTTTTATGACAAAAAAAAGCCTTACTATACATGGTCATTTTTTTATGAAAAAAAAAGCCTTACTATACATGGTCATTTTTTAATGAAAAAAAAAGCCTTACTATACATGGTCATTTTTTTTATTAAAAAAAGCCTTACTATACATGGTCATTTTTTTTATGAAAAAAAAGCCTTACTATACATGGTCATTTTTTTGATTAAAAAAAGCATTACTATACATGGTCATTTTTTTGATTAAAAAAAAGCCTTACTATACATGGTCATTTTTTTATGAAAAAAAAAAAGCCTTACTATACATGGTCATTTTTTTATGAAAAAAAAAAGCCTTACTATACATGGTCATTTTTTTATGAAAAATAAAGCCTTACTATACATGGTCATTTTTTTATGAAAAAAAAAGCCTTACTATACATGGTCATTTTTTTATGAAAAAAAAAGCCTTACTATACATGGTTATTTTTTTATGAAAAAAAAAGCCTTAC